>NC_055957.1:33885307-33992807 GCF_018492685.1 Alosa sapidissima
AACATTGAATATCTAACACAAGACATTTAATCACCAAGGTCCTAAACCATCTTAAAAACTGTTTTTTTTTGTTCTTTTTACGACTTGCCTCTCAAGACAAATTGAAAAAGAGCTGCAATTTAATCTGCAGCCATGAGTGTGTGACCCATATCGACCTCAAACCGTTTCGGATAAACGTCAGAACAAGCTTTGGTGTACTGTCTAGAGAAGCTCTCTTTGCATCGCGGCTCTCTCTCTCTCTCTGTTGGAAAACCAAGTCAGATATGAACAGATTAGTACTCTCGTCGACCTATTGCAGTACAAAACACAACCTAGACATTATTTTAAAGAGCAGAAAAACAACCTCATAAAAAAGCAGTGGCATATTTGAGTTCAGAAAAACCTCTTTGTTTTTGAGGTTGTTGTTTCAGTAGAAAGTGTTTGTGATTAGCTTGCTGTTCCACCAGGGAAGCATTTGTTTGTGTCGTTAGAATCCTCAGACTTGGAGCAGATTGCCCCACTCACTTTAATTACGGCAGGTGGAATGTGGCAAAACAACAGAATGCCATTTAGAGTTGAGTTGAGCTGACTGCCACTTGCGATGACAAAATGGCATCCCAGCCTGAACATAACCAGTGGTGTGGACCCTTAGCTCCTAATCTCCTCATCACCCAACCCCTCACCCCCCCACCCCCATCCACTACTTGTCTCAACTCTCCAGCCCTACCTGTCAGTACTGTGATATGGGCCGTGCTTTTAGCCCCCGATCCCTGAGGCTGAGTGGAGGGTTAGGGAGAGTGCTGTCGTCAATAAGTTATGAAGGGACTCACTGGAGGAACAGGCACTGTTTTTTAGGGCCTTTACATTCGCAATGAATACCTCCCCCATCCCAGAGCTGTCTACACTTTACAATGTTATGGGCATCAGGCTCCTGTGTGTGTGTGTGCGTGCGTGCGTGTGTGTGTCTATGTGTTTTTGCTGTTGTTTTCATAGCTGTGTTTTGTTTCATCTCACTGCATCTCAATTATGTTTCATAGCTGTGCCTGCAAATTCACAAAATCTGCTCCCTGCAGCTGTGTGCTGTGTGGACATGTGTGTTTGCCTGTGTGTGTGTGTGTGCGTGTGTCTGTGCGTGTGTGTGTGTGTGTCTGTCTGTCTGTCTATGTGTGTGTGTCTGTGTGTGTGTGTGTGTGTGTGTGTGTGTGTGTGTGTGTGTCTGTGTCAGTATCTGTGTCTGTGTGTGTGTGTGTGTGTGTGCATGTGTGTGTGTGTGTGCGTGTGTGTGTGTGTGTGTGCATACTTGTACATGTAGATTCTGGGGCTATGCCATTGCTAATTAAGCAGGATCCCAACCAATGTTTGCAAGAGCATTGAACACTCTTGTCCATCTCCTGTCTTGTGTGAGGATCAGAGAGTCAGACAGCGTGACAGCTCCTAGACGATCCGTCTGTAACTTTTTCTCTCACTATCCCTCTCATCCCTCTTCCATTCATTGTTTGACTTCTCATTGAAGCTGTCGGGGGAGATCTGGTATCTCACTGTGACTGGTGAGAACTACCTGGACATCTCCCCTGTAAGGCCTGTCCACTCCAATCTCATCTGCGGTCACACTGACCAGACTGATCTGCAGGGAGCCAAAGAATTAAGGAGGAGGGAGATAATGGGAGTAAAGCTTTAAAGACATCCTATGCAAGATGTTTACCTCAATATAACAGCTTTATAACAGATTTTGATTTGATGGTAAACTAACTGAGGAGAATGCCGTGTCAGGGGGGAAGGGCACAAGCCATGAGTGGTATTTACGACAGTTGTGTACAATATAAATACTCTGTAACTATAGGGGGAGCCCCCAGTTGCACTGGATTGTTTTAACCTACAGTAATCCCAAAACCATTTCAAAATGTGATTTGCCTTAGGCAGATCAATTTCCAACTTATCACACAAGTATGCACAATTCCTCGGAGGACAAAGGAGGGTTCTCCGCGCTTCTGTCAAACAATCCGGTGCAACCAGGCCAGGACAGATATTTCAGAGAGAAGGAGGGACGCCGGTGCAGCTCCATGCACAATTCCTCATTTGTGTAGGAGGGGATCACCTTATTAGACAGGGTTTGGACCCCCCCCCCCCACCATGACTTACCTACACCTAAATGACATACTGCAGATATGAGCTAGAGAGCTTTCCAGGTCTTAAAATGTTAATTCAAATGTAGTTGCTGTTAGGGTTGAGAGAAGAGAGAGAGAGAGAGAGAGAGAGAGAAAAAATGTAAGCAGAATTCTAACCAAAGTTTGCAAAATCACACAGCACTCATGTCCACCTCCTGTCTTGTGAGTCAGACTCTGACAGCTGCCTCACTCTCCGCCTTTGACACACACTTTCACTCTCCCGTCACATTTGTCCTTCTCCTCTTTTCCCTCGTCCTCCTCCTCCTCCTCGTTCTCTTCTTCCTCATCCTCCTCACCCTCTTTGTTCTCCTCTTTCTCCTCCTCCTTCTCCTCTTCCTCATTCTCCTCCTCTTCTTCCTCCTCCTCCTGTTCTTCCTCATTTCTCTCTCTCAGGCCTCCCTCGTTCTGGAGTGAGAACACTGTGAAACATCTAAAGCAAGGAGCTTGATGATGGTGCATAATAACATTTGGGATTCACCCGCGGTCATTTGTTGATCTGACCAGGAAAATGTTTCTCTCACAGACAGCTTCATCAATACGCGCTGCCTCAGGGCGTTTCATCTGCCTGGCGCACCGCGGAGTCCGCCCCTTAGCGACAGCCATCAAATGTATTCGTTTATTTTCTCTCTCCTGCCCTTTTTAATGAGGATTTCAGAGGAGACTCAGCGGTGATCAGAATGAGAAATGGCTTGAGCGAACAAGGCCGACTCTACGGCTCTCTGATGTGTTAGTTAGTGGGCTGGGTTGTGAAATTCTTTCTCTCCACTGAGGACTGGCCTCTCCATGAATCTCTTTTTATTGCCGTAACCATCTCAGACACTGAACACAACAGCAGTAGGATAAAAACAATACATCTCACACAAGCTAAACCATATAACAATAAACTCTATATTGTTATAAGACATCCAAATAGTCCTTTTGATTAAGGCTAATATGCTGGATAATGGAAAGAGTAAAAAATAATTTTAAATAATAATAATAAAAAATTCCCGACAGTTCACATTATCTGGTGCCAGCCCGCTGATGTGAGATGTTAGTGGTGTTTGAACAAACCCAGACAGGATGTGCTTTTATATCGTTGGCGCTCTGTGTTTTCATGGCGATTGCTCTGATGTGCTGGGCATGAGGCAGAATACTATTTCCACAGACAGTAATGGTCACAGCCAGGCTGTCTGCACACTGCCAACCGTATAATGAGCCTCGGAGAAGACAGCACTCTCATGTAGAGCGCTACAAAGTCGGTCAGATGTGGGTTCACTGAGCGCAGAGGAACCACAAGAAAAGTGTTCCCGTCTGGTGTTCTCCTCAGTGAGACGTTATTGGACCAAGCCTGGGTTCGTGCCATGCCATTCAGACTCATCTCATGGCCAGCCATCCAGGTGAGAATGGTGTCTCTGTGCTCTGCAAACACTGCATTAGATTAGTCTATAGTTCTGCTCATCCTGAACAGGCCCATCAAGTGGCAGGTCCCCATGACTGAAAGCTCAACTGACATCATCAAATGAATGACTCAATCTAGCAATTCGGTCTTTGCTGAGGTTGTAGCCAGGCTGCGATCTAAAGAGACTTCTTAATAATAGCAGCTCAAATGAGCAAAGTCATGGGTTTCACTGAGCAAAAGGCCATAAACTAAGGCTCAGTGCCGGCCCGAGCCTTTTGGGGGCCCTAAGCAGAATTTGATTTGGGGGCCCCCTCCCACAACGCACCTGTGAGTCACCTGTGCTTGGCGATAATTGACAACTTCACACTATAATGTCATATTATAAATTAATACAGTAAGGTTATGTATTAATACAGTGACTGATTATGAACTACTGTCCCCCTGGACACAGATGCATAAGGACTCAGTAGGCTCATTCAGTAATCCATCCTTGCTCACATGGCAAAAATGTTTTGGGGCTCCGCTCTAGACTTCTGGCCCCAAGTGCTTGGTAAACCAATGTATTAGTTGTTATTTACCCCAACCCTGTCACCTTTTAATCTTAGAGGGTACTTATTGATTTATTATTTACAGATTTATTTGAAACATTCATATTCAAAGTGAAGCACTAAGGGTGGTTTACTGAAGTTGAATTGACAAATAACAAAATACAACAGCATTTGTATTTGTTGTAAACAAGTACATCCGTTTAATGACTTGTTTTTCAACAGATTTGCAGAACAAATCCGCAAATGTGCATTAAATGAGCAATCTTCAACTACAAAATAAAACCAAAATAGACAAACATTAATAATCAAAAATAAAATGTCCCAAAAAATAGATACTTATTCCTACTTCGTTCCTGGCTTTCAGGTATCTGCAACTCTGCAGTTGACGAACCTGCAATGATTAAATAAATACATAAATAAATAAAACAAAAACTATGTTAAATGTGTCATGTCATATTAACAGGCTATGTAACCATTTGCCATCAAGAAAACCTCACCTTCTGTGTCATCAGCCATGGAGGCAGACACTTGATGAGGTAGAGTTAGGTAGTGGTAGAGATGTGCTCCAAAGTACTTCAACAGTGTCTCTGAAAAAAAAACAAAATTGCATAAGTGCATATTTGATCGAGCAGAATGAGTTTATTTTGCTATCATTACTTACACTCATCAACAAGCAATTCCACATGTAACAATTCATATTCTATTGGCAAATGAGGCATAATCAAAAGTATACTTAATTGCAGTATGGTGAACGCTTAACATGGTGATCTACTGCAGCCTAAATATTATGGTAGCACCGCTACATCACTTGCCACTATCTTAATCAAATGTAAGTCTATTTTCATCACAGAAGTCTCCCCACCCAACATGGTATATTTTCTCAAACACTACCATCTCTCTCTAAAGATCATAGAGCAGAGCGCACGTACTGCCAGACTGCACGTACTTCCATCTTTGCCTATGAAGCTGGAACGTTACGATTGCCCAGAGTCGCGCTAGTCAGTGGGTTGGGGTTGTGACTGGGAGCCTGGGCTTATGCTGTTGCTATCAGACTTACCACTATGTCACATATTATAGAACAGTAATAAACTATAAACACTTTCAGGTGCGAAATCAGAAACAATCCCTCTGTGGTACATTTGCCTTCAGCTACAGTACGTTTTCATGTAGCTAGTGCTAATGTCCACGTCAGTCAGCTAGCTAACTTTAATTTACAACAAAAGCCCACCTATGGCTAGGGTACATGCTTGATTAAACATCCAAAACAATCCCAATATCCTTGACATCTGAAATACATCTAGATAAATATATATTAATGGGAGACATTTCTCTGTTGATGGCGGAGATTTAGCTCTGGTGATGGCTTATATTATTAGATCATGACAGCTAGCTAGCTGCCTAAAGCACAAAACATACTGTAAATAATCATGCAAACATACCTGTATCTTGCTCGTTTTTCTCCTCCTCTGTCATTTTCTTCTTACTGTTTTTGGCACCAGAGGGATACTTTTCTTAACATTACCGTCTCTTCCGATTTTTGAACTTGATGCAGTGTCTGCACGAATTGTCTATGCATCTGAGGTGTCTAGTTTATGCGCGTGACTCAAAGGCTGGCAGACACAGTAGAGGTAGGCAAGCATATTGATCATGAAATCAGAATTTTCTTGTTTTAAATTATTAATTGTTTCATTTATTCATTCATTGATGTCACTTGTTTACGTTATTTATTATGTAAAAAAAAAAGAAAGAAACTCAAGCAGCCGCTTAGTTCGCTTATGCCTCGGGCCGGCCCTGCTAAGGCTTCAGTTCTGCACTTTAATTATGTGCAGATTATGACTACAAAAAGCTCTCTCTCTTTCTCTCTCTGTGTGTGTGTGTGCATATGTGTCATGTGAGTCATTTAATAAGACGTAATTATCTCTATCAGCATATCAAATCCTCATGATGGCCGATTTGCTTCTCTCCTCTCCTTCTCTCTTCTTCATCAGATTGTGTCTTGTATGAAAGCTGAGCACTCTGAGCAAGCTGAGCTGAGCACTGACATGAGACTCGTAAGATTTTTTTGCTGATACAAGGATACAAGGAAGTTTATTGTCACATGCATATACTGTAGTTACTGGAAGTAAGAAATGCAGTGAAATTATGTCTGGTGTCAGCCTATTTGTGCATTTATGGGGGGGGGGGGGGGGGTAAAAAGTGCAGTAGAAGAGGGGTTTAGAAGATTAAGTGGCAAGGGCTGCATAAGAAAGGTGGGGGAGGATTGGGATTGGGGGGGGCACCAACAAGGAGCACCCAAGAGCAACAGGGGCAAGGAAAAACTCCCTTACCAAGAACCTTGGGCAGATCCACGGCTCAAGGGGCTAACCCAACTGCCAGGGGTCTTGGTGTGTGTGTTGGGGGGATGACAGGGGAGATGGGATAGTGTGCTGTGTATGTGGGGAGAGGGCAGTGTGCAATATGTGTGTTGGAGAAGCTTCCTCATGAGACAATGTGCTGTGTATTGGGGGGGCAGTGTGCTGTAAGTATGTTGGGGATGTGTGTTGGAGAAGCTTCCTGATGAAATAATGTGCTGTGTAGGTAGGGGAGAGGGGGGGGGGGCAGTGTACTGCAAGTATGGTGAAGGGACTTACTATTGCAAGCAGAGTACTGTATGTATGATGTACAGTATGTGAGTGATGACAGTGAAGATGTGTGTGTGGGCGGGAGGGGAGTGGAGCAGTGACTGTGTGTAGTGTGTGTGTGGGTAGGTGGGGGCAGTGTGCTGTAAGTATGTAGAGGATGTGTGTTGGAGAAGATCCTGAAGACAATGTGCTGTGTATATAGGGAGGGGGGGGCAGTGTGCAGCAAGTATGTAGAGGAGGCTTACTGTAGCAAGCAGTGTGCTGTATGTATGTGAGGTGATGACAGTGATGATGTAAGTGTGTGTGTGTTGGGGATGGGGGTGGGGGGGGGCAGAAAGGCTAGGCAATCAAGGACATGGGAAGATAGATGGAGGAGAAATCAAAAATAATAAATAAAAAGTTCTATGGAGATGTGCAAAAGTTGGAGAAAGTCAGATGTCAGTGTGTGTGTGTGTGTGTGTGTGTGTGAGTGTGTGTTTTGACGTGTGATGAAATAAGAAAATAAACAAAAGGTCTGTAGCATAGGGAGAGGGATGTAAAAGTGCTAAAAGTCATGTAGGTGTGTGTGTGTGGGGGGGGGGGGGGGGGGGGGTCATGAGTGCTGAGGAGTGAATGAGTGCAAAGTCAGTATAGTGTGAATTCAGAGATGGGAAATGTTTGAGAGTGCTGAGGAGTGAATGTGTGCAAAGTCAGTATAGTGTGATGTCAGTATAGTGTTCGGATGGCCTGGGGATAAAAACTTCTCCTGAGTCTCTCAGTTCTGGCTTTGTGACTACATAGGCGTCTTCTTGATTTCAGTGGTAGGAATAATCCATTGTTAGGATGAGAAGAGTCCTTCAGAATCTTTTGGGCTCTTAGGAGTACAGTACTCTTCTGGAATAGATATCTTGTAGAGCAGGGAGTTGAGTTCTTATAGTACGTTCAGCTGAGCGCACTACTCTCTGCAGAGTACTACAATCTCTAACTGTGGAGTTCCCATACCAGGTGATGATGCTACCAGTTAGAACACTCTCAACCGCTGAAGTGTAGAAGGCCTTCATGATGGATGTAGAAACTTTGAATTTCCTTAGCTGACGAAGGAAGTAGAGTCGTTGTCTGGACTTCTTCAGAACATATTGAGTGTTAACAGTCCATGTTAAGTCTTCAGTAATGTGGACACCAAGGTATTTAAAACGTGTGACTCTCTCTACAGGTTGCCCGCTGATCATTAGTGGGGTGTAACTGTAGTTCTACTGCTTCCTTCTGTAATCCACTACCATTTCCTTGGTTTTATTGATATTCAGTGTCAAGCTGTTAGATTGACGCCACTGTGCCACCTCATCAACCTGATCCAAGTAGAGCTGTTCATTGTTGTTACTAATCAGGCCCAAGATCACTGTGTCATCTGCAAACTTGATGATGGAGGTATGACTACTGTTGGCTTTGCAGTCATGTGTGTAGATGTTGTACAGCAGTGGACTCAAAACACAGCCTTGGGGAGCACCAGTGCTGATGGTTAATGAGTCAGATGTCAGACCCCCCACTCTAACCACTTGTGAACGGTTGGTGAGGAAGTCAAATATCCAGTGACACAGGGTGGTGTTCAGTCCTAAGGCCTTCATCTTTGTGACCAAGGTGAGAGGTACTATCGTGTTGAATGCTGAACTAAAGTCAATGAACAGCATCCTCACATAATTCCCATTCCCCTCCTCCAGGTGAGTTAAGGTGGTGTGCATGAGGTTTGAGATGGCATCCTCTGTAGACCAGCTCTGTAAGCAAATTGGAGGGGGTCGAAGGAGGCAGGGAGGGATGAGCAGATAATGTTTTTCACAAGCTTCTCAAAACACTTCATCACTGTAGACATCAGGGCTACTGGGCGGTAGTCATTCAGACATGATGGACTTTTGTTTTTCGGTACTGGAACAATAACAGACTGCTTGAGGCAAGTAGGAACTGTCTCTTGAGCCAATGATGTGTTAAAGATATAAGTGAACACAGGAGCTAACTGAGCAGCGCAGGATTTCAAAACCCTGTTAGAAATTCCATCCGGTCCAGCAGCTTTTCTACAATTAACCCTCCTAAAGGCATTGCTCACATCGACCTCAGAGACACAGAAAGGTGCATCCTCATTTGCTTCACATGCTGCAGCTAGTGCAAGATAGTCTGTGTTTTTCATGTCAAAGCGAGCATAAAAAGCATTAAGTTCATCAGGGAGGGCTTTACTCACATTCATCATAGGAGGGGACTTTCTTTCAAAGCCAGTGATGGTTCGGAGTCCTTTCCACACTCGTGCTGGATCACCCTCCAAGAAATCAGCTTCAACTTTGTCTCTATAGCGCCGCTTAGCATCTTAATAGCTCTACGTAAACTATAAGATGCTGCTTTGTAATCCGTCATATCCCCTGAAATAAGCCCAGCATTATAAGTCATGGTGCGTGTCTTTAATGCCGTTCTCACTTCTCTATCCACCCATGGCTTTTGGTTAGGGAAGCTTCGGATCTTTACAGTTGGGATGATGGAATCCGTTAGCATATTGATGTAACTCAATGATACTTCCGTAAACTCATTTATGTCAGCAGAGTTCGTCTTGAACATTTCCCAGTCAACGTTGCTAAGGGCGTCCTGCTAAGGGCGTCTCCCAGTCAACTAAGGGCGTCCTGTTCCGATTGGTCAGTCCAGCGCTTGACCTCCTTCGTCACTGGGGGGTCCGTCTGACTTCTCTGTTTGTACATAGGCAGTAGGAAAACAGCGGCATGATCTGATTTTCCGAAAGCTGGTAGAGACTTAGCTTTGTAACTGTTCTTGAACTGTGTGTAGCAGTGATCCAGTGTGTTGTCACCACGTGTAGGGAAGTGAATGTGTTGAATAAATTCAGGCATGGACCGGTTCAGATGTACTTGATTGAAATCACCGGCCACTATAAGCGCAGATTCAGGGTGCGTGTGTTGTTGTCTATTTAACACTTCTTGCAATTCTGAAACCGCAGCATCTGTGTTTGTTTGTGGAGGAATGTAGACAGCGTTGAATATTACCGAAGTAAACTCACGGGGCAGGTAGAAGGGTCGACAGACGATCGCTAGATGTTCTAGATGAGGCGAGCAGGACTTTGAGAGAACGGTGACATTTCTAGGATCACACCACTTGCTGTTCGTCATGATGCAAACACCGCCACCTTTCGATTTTCCAGATTTCTCAGTCCTGTCAGAGCGAGCAGCAGAGAAAAACTCCACCGGAGTGATGGCACAGTCCGGTACAAGTTCAGTTAGCCATGTCTCAGTAAAGCGTAGAATGTTACAGTCCCTGATGGCTTTTTGAAACTGTATCCTCGCTCTTAGTTCATCCATCTTGTTCACAAGAGACTGGACATTGGCTAGGAGAATGCTAGGCAATGTCATCAGCATGTCAGTTTTTATCCAGTTTGGGAGTGGTCAGTTTAGGCGTACATGATATTTCTGAGTGACACTGAATCCGGTGGCATTAAATCCAGGAAGCTACCAGACTTAAAACCTTTCATGGTGAAAAAAAAGAAGTTTTTTCTGGGTTGCTGCTGATAGAAGTCCCGGCTTGCCTAAATCTTGTCAACAGTCAACAAACAGTCAATATCCTGATGAGACTTTACAGCAGCTCTCCTCTCCTCTCTGCCAGCAGGACACACAGCGTAGCACCCTGCTGAGCCCCTGAGCGTGCTCTGTTCTAATCCACGGTTGTCCCTCACGCCATTCTCCTCTCTCCCCCATACTTTGACACTCCTCCGGTATCACTGCACTCCCTCTCACTCCCTCTCCTCTGGAATCCCTCACTTTCATTTTCCCACTGTGATGTATCCGTCTCTATATCTCGCCCTCCTCTCTCTCTCTCTCTCTCTCTCCTTCTCTCTCTCTGTCTGTTTCACCACTCAATAGGCGATAAATCACTCCAGAGCTTCTTCCCTTATTGAAGCACCACCCGTCAAATCACAGCCTCTTCAGGGCTGAATGAATGGCACTTCAGGGGGCTACGCCTTGGGGAGTTGTTGCCGTTTTGCTGCCTCGGCAGAACCAAACGTCTGCCTCTCTGCCTTAGGCCAGTCAACTACTGTAAGACAGACAATATCACTGCCTGTGGGGGGGGGGGGGGGATGCTGCTCGTCCCAAAAACGTTCGGCTCAAGCACCGACTGAGAGGATTTCCAAAGACATGGATGTCATGGAGAAGTGAAGGCAGAGGAGAGAGTGCTGTCTTAAGAGGGCCGACCACTGGACGACAGCCAAGAGGCTCAGGTTAGATTGCCGCTGTGAAGGTGCTGCGTGAAACAGGACAGTGGCAACGGAAGACAGTCGATAGAGGAATAGCAGTGGCATGTGCGCCCACTGATCGACAACGCAGACGTCATCTGGGAGTTTTGCATCACGGTGAAATGGCGCTTTGTTAACAGTTGTACTGTAGATAAACACCACCAGACACCTGCCAATGGGGTATACATCATGGGAACATATAAGACCTACTCAATCTGAAAAGATGATGAGAGCTCCGTAATTGCTCTACATCTTTTCAGCGTCAGGCGGTCATAGACGAGGGGAGAAACTGCTGTCGGCTCCCCAGACTCTCTCCTCCTGATGAGTCTCCACTCCATGGCTCCAGCCTCCCCCAGCATCCCCATGCTGTGCTTCCTCACCACTCCACTCTCATGGGGTTAGACTTCGCACAGCAGGGAACCTCTTTGACAAAATGCTACCAGGCGATGGAGAGTGTTTGTGTGTGTGTGTGTGTGTGTGTGTGTAGGTGTGTGTGTGTGTGTGTGTGTGTGTGTGTGTGTGATGCAGAATAATGGGGAGTGGATGAATGAATACCTCCATCACAATCCATCAGACTGTGAGGTTTTTGTGCAGCATCTCCTCACTCAGGACTTGAGCCCAAAGCAGATTGAGGCTGGACTTAAAAAAGGCAGAAGAGGAAGTGAATTGAGCTGACTAGAAATAAATTACGGTGGTCGACTGGGTGCAGTTAAGAGAGGGAGATTGTGTGTGCATGCGTGTGTGGATCAGCATAAGCCAGAGCTTTGGAGCCCAGCCCAGAGAACAGGGCTCAGCCATCTAAAAGCCAGCCATTCCAACTTCTACTGGTTGTCTCCCCTCTCCCTATCTGAATGTGTTTGGCTGTAGACAAATTAATTACCCACGCTGTTGTTGTGTTGTGGGATGCTTGTTTGTTGTTTCAACAGGCAGTCTCCGGAAGAAAATGAACAAAACCAAATTAACGTATGGCTGACACCTCACTCAAAGTCAGTCAGGCGAGTCCAGACACACAGTCTCTATGCGCACCATTTCCCCGCACTGCTAGCACAATTAACAGTGTGAGCAGATGAAGGAGGCTTTCCCCTCGCGAACACTCCACAAACAAAACCAACAGCATGACAAAATAAGAAACAATCTTGTGAAAGATGTGAAGAATGTGAAAGCAGGGGAGTGTAGCGCTTCACCCAGCGTCAAAACAATTATCCATTTAGCGATAGAAACAAATCATATATCACACACACAACACAAGAAGGATAATTAGCCCAGGGAGACAGGGCATGGCTATAGTCTGGGAGCTGTCAAAGAAGGATACAGCATGTTATGTGCCTTAAGTGAACAATACCTGTCTGGGTTATTACAATTTCATAATCATGTTCCATTATGGTGAACATCCCACTACTTGGTTTTCCAGTGTTGAGATATTTCAGTCTGGCCTTGAGCCAGTGACTTAAATGAAAATGCCCTTTCATAGAACCGACTAATATCACCCTGGAAAAAAGATATATTGGGCAACAAATGCTTCTTGAATCGTGTTTTAATCTTTTCTTCTTTCACAACTCAGTGGTCTTTATTTTACAAAGGTCATGAGGAGGGTAGAAATTCTTGAGTTTTGAGGAAATTATTGATTTAAAATCACAACTCAGTACTCTCAGGGCCAGGTCTACTAACGCTTTTGTGCCCTTTTCTGGCGTATTTATTTCGCAACCTGCACATAAAAACATTGTGGTAGGGGGCGGAAAAAGACGCTGTTTACCCAATGAACTGCAGGTTTGATAAATACGACGTTAACATAAGTGTCATAGCGCGCGGTTTATGCAGGTTGGCCATGGCGCTGATATCGCAAATGTACTTACATCTGGTCCTCAGTGTTATCAGAACGGGTCCCATGGGTTTGAAGGAGGTACGCAGCAGTACACACAGTGATCAAGTGAGGTGATGCTTGTCCACAGCAGTTGAAATTATTTCATTGTTTTTAAAAGGTAGTTTTCCAGACAGATGCTGAAAATGCCCACACCTGATTGTGTGCATTCATTGTCCTTACAAGCAGATCCCTTCTCAGCATCCATTTCTAAGAGCCCAGCACACAGTCAGAAGTGTGTTATAAAGTTACTGCTGCACTACCTCTCTACTTGGTGAAGAAAAGTTGAGCTTATATGAACAAGTCCAGTGCTGACTCTCTGTACACTCCGACATCCTCATAGGGATTCCTCTAACATTCACATTTTGTGCTGAAATGAAAAGAAAAAGAAGAATGGAAACTGCATCTGCATCAAACAGCACCTCCATCTCCCCGAGATGCCTCGAGCCAAGCAGGATGGGCTCCCCTGCTGAGACAAGGAGGTGCCGGCGTCTCACTGAGCCACGCAATTTACATCACCATTAGCATGCACAGGAAGCCACCATTACCTACACATTAGCGAGGTGTCCCTGGGCGAGCGCCTGGATCCACTGCTCATCTGCTGTGGTATTACTGTAAACCATAAACCAGGCTCTGACCAAATGTGTCAGCTTGTGTTCATGCAGTGACTGTATTTATGGGTTGTTGTTGTTGTTGTTGTTTATGTTTTTCATGTTTTATGTTATTTTTTTCCCATGGTGGCACTGTCACTGGGGGCAATTTCTACAGTATTTGGCAGCTTTTCTGTTTGTGTTTCATGTGAAGCTGTAGGTGCTTGGTTGTTTGTTTTTTACTAGTGCAGTTGAAGCGAGGGAGAGAGAGAAAGAGAGAGAGGTGAGAAAAAGTGCTGAAGACAGCTGTCATCAGTGGAAAACGAAGAGGAAGATGAGTGTTGGCTACTAGTTGGGTCTCCAGATGTTAACTAGATTGGCAGAACAGCTATGGCAGAATATTAGAGCTTCCCAACCAAGTAAGGACATGTAATGGTTCTTCACAACTGTATAGCTTATTTTCAAGTTCAAACACTTCCTATTTCTTATGAAGGAGGCATACAGAGATTAAGCATTTTTTAAGTGGCCTTAGGTAAGTTTTCTCATGTACTTCCCACTCTTCCTGAAGTCATTAACATATGGATTATCTCTTACTGGTGAAAAAGTCATGATTTACAGATATCAGACCATCAGTGGCTTGCTGTGGTTCGCTGTTGGACTACCATCACCTTTAATTTCACTTGTTGTGAATATTAGGGGGGGGAAAACATAAGATGTTATTAAAATGAAGGAAGAAGTATAACTGAATAAAATAGTGTTGGGAAGTCAATTGTCCAAACAGTGGGGCAATTGGTATTCTGAGGCCATACTGTGGATTTCCTGGTTTTTCAGTATGTTCTCCAAGGAGTATGCTCTGTGGGAATGGGGCTTAAGGACTCGGTGTCTTCATGACACTAAACTCAGTACAATATCACTGAGTCTTACTCTCCACCAGCACATTTCCATTCCACTGCAGTGTTCCTGCCATCCACACATTCTCATAGGAGCAGATTTAAATTCAGAGTAGGTAACTGTGTCTTCATACTGCAAGCAGACCTTGCTTTGATGATACCATCTAGTGTTGCTCTCTGATAAAGAAGCAAGAGAGAGAAAGAGAGAGACAATGGAACGGTCTAGGTTCCTCTCTACTGGAGAAGTGAAGCAGGAGAGCAGGAAGGAGGAGAGACAGAAAGAGTGAATAACATCAGTGGCCACATAATTAGGAACGTTGCGGTAACTGCGGGGTCACTTTATGCAATGCAAGAAGCCTGAGAATGAGAGAGAGGGAGGGAGGGAGTCCACCCCCAGAGACCAAGATGAAACAAATGCACTTTTTATACCTTCAAGCCTTCTCGTACTGGTCGACACTCATTATCTGTACTGAGTATATAACAACAACAACAACAACGATAACAACAACAAAATACAACAAATGCCAGTATCCTTCTAGGATCTAGATTTTCTTAATTACCATTTAGAAGTCGACTAATCATTAAGCAGTCTTTGGTATAATCCCATAGCAATTAAACTGCACACAGGCTGGAATTACTCACTCTAACTCAATTAATTGAATTCTCTGCATGTTTCATCAACCTAAATAGCTTTTTGTTTAACCGCAGTCGCTCCATATACATCACTGACTTAAGACAACAGTCTCCATATATATATGTACATATACACAGTATATTATGGTAAGCTTTGTGTAGATTTACCACAGACCACAGAGGCATCAGGAAGTCCCCAAGCTCTTGCCCAGTACAAGGCATTTGAGCTGTGCATCTATTAATTACATTAATTACACATGCCTTTGGGAGGTGGAGACAGACAACAGAGAGGAGTTTTATATTTATTTTATCTTGAGTATAGCAGTCGTGACGACGGTTTTTCGAATTGTAAATCCTTGAAGTTGCCAAAGAAATGGAAGATGGGAAGAATATTGTGTCTGCTGTCTGAGCTCCCTCCTGCTTGTGCCGTACCCAGGGAGCTCGGCTGTGGAAACAGACAGGTGATGAGACCCATGGGGAGAGCTGCTGATTTGTTTTAGAAAGAACTCATTAAGCTCTAAACATTAAGCTCTCTATATATCCCTCCCTCTGTCTCTCTCTCTCTCTCTCTCTCTCTCTCTCATGCATCCACTCACACTCTTTCTCTGTCACCGTTCCCACTTTCTGTGTATGTGTGTTCTCGTAGGGCAGTCTTCAATCTGTGTGGGAAATATTGCTCCCGTAAAGTGAGACCCATCTCTCTCTTTTTTTCTTTTTTTCGCTCTAAATCAGCTAGGTTACGGGGACGCTGGTGAGACACGCCGCTCCGTCTGGCATCATGTTTTTGTTTGTTTTTATGTAATGTTCTATTATTTTTTGTATTTATTTTTCTAGTTAAATGTAATCACTCTTTATTTACGTTATTTTCTGCCAGTGAATTCTCCGGGTTGGTCAGTTATAAAGAACTTTGTTGCCGTTGCATCAGTTGTGAATACACAGCTATGTGCAGTTTTCATGCAGGTCATCATTGCCCTTGGACATTTTCAGCCGGTTTGGAAATTGGACTAATTTAACATCAGTGTTTCCCCTACAGTGTATTTAACAGCGGCGCAGCGCCGCCGCTGGATTTTCAGCGCCACTGCAACATAATATCACGAGATTCACTTAACACACTGTAAAAGCACAACGGCCAACGTCATCTCGAAATTGTTTTCTGAAAGTCTTGAGTAAGTTAAGTGCATCAAATCCGCACTTAGCCTCTCATTATTCAGGACATATATGCGGCATGATGTGTCAGGTGATTACAAGCCCAAAGACAAGTCTGCAGCCCATATGGCTAGCCTACGTTCTGAACACGGTTACATTGTTTAGCTATCCGACTGATGGGGTCTTGCTCCGCCACAGTGTAGCCTATGGTGTCATCGTTCACTTGTAGGTTACACAATAAATAGCCTACTTATAGGCCTGGTGACAATAAAAAATGATATTAGTTATATTTCATCACGAAGCTGTTTGTATGAATTCGCTTGTAGCCTATGCCATATGTTAAGCTTGAGCAATTCCTCTGATCCAAAGCCTGCTTTGACACATTGACACTAATGTGAAACATGCATCCTCCTCTCCTAGCCTACATCAAATAAAAGAAACCAATTCATGATTACCGAAATGAATTTAACATGGGGGGAAAAAAGTTTGTTGCGATTTAGCCTACTGTTGTGATGCGGTTCTTTCTGCTGATTGGATTTACGTCCGGTGTCGTCAACTCTGAGAACTCTTGCTCCGGCTGACAATTTTATCCAGAGAGCTGATTTCCCAAAGATGAGCCTCCATCAACATTCAACGACAAATTATTAAAACGTAAGTAATGCAATAGAGTAAACCAATGTGCTACAAGGTGTATGGTCTTAACGTTAATTGTAGCCTAGACTTGTAACGTTAGCGTAGGGCTACATGTAATGTTTGCATGGGAAAGCTAGGCGAACACAGTCTAGGCCTGTTTAAACTTTCTGATAGTTAAAGGAAATATGAGCATATGTTGGCATATACGTATAGCCTAAATTCTGTCCACTTAGCTATAATAGGCTATCACAAACAGACCTTTTCTACGTTTGCGGCATTAGACATAGGAGCCTACATTCTCTTATCAGAAAGACGTGTTCTCATAACTTCAGCGTTCTCTTGACGGTGAGACGAATGGTCGCACTTCAATCAAGTAGCCTAGGTCCTTTTCGAGTTAATTGTGAGTGAGTTGTATGGTAACTGTGGGAGTGATGTAGAAGAAAAGTGAGTATTTACTTTTTTATACGTGGGTTTGTTGTTTTGGGACTGAGAAATAGACTACAAGGAGAGCATCTGGCTACGTGCATGCGTGTCAGCATTAATGGCCCCCCAACAATTCAATTCAATTACCAAAGAGCCTTAGAGATGTTCTTTGAAAAGCCCAGAAAAATTAAGTGCTCGCAGATTGGGTGTGGCCTTTGCCATTAAGACAAATTTAAATAAATTGTAAATAATCTTTTTCTGGGTTGTGCCATTTCATTTTTCTTCTATCATTTTTAACCAATAATGTAAAAGAAAGCTGAAAATGTCCACAAAAGAAACATGAAGGTATGATATAAAAAAATAAATAAATAAAAAAAAATGCGCAAGGTAATAGCACCGCTGCTGGAAAAATTTCTAGGGGAAACACTGAACATGATTTTGTTTTTCTTTTTAAATTTATTTTCTTTTTTACTTTTTATTTGTTAATTTGTTTGTTGTCTTGTAAGTAAGTAAGTAAGTAAATTTAATTTATAGAGCACATTTAAAACAGTTTCCACTGACCAAAGTGCTGTACAGAGGATATGGCTAAAAATAGAAAATAAAAGCAAATCAGAACAAGCAAAATATAAAAGGCAAGCACAGAGAAAGTAAGAAAGACAAATACAGAAATACAACAGACAAATAAACAGCCCTAAACAAATAAATAGCAACAGTACAGAAGACACTTGAATATGAAGAAGAGAGGAGAGAGATGGACAGCTAGGAAGCAGGGAAGGCCAAGGAGTAAAGGTGGGTCTTTAGTCTTGATTTAAAAGTGGTGATGGAGGGAGACAATCTAACATCTGGGTGCAGACAATTCCACAGACGTGGGGCTGCTACCGCAAAAGCTCTATCGCCTCTTTGCTTGAGGCGGGTGCCGGCCACAGAGAGAAGACCCTTTTCGGCAGATCTAAGGGACCTGGATGCTGAGAGAGGATGGAGGAGGTCTGAAATATATGAGGGAGCCAACTCATGCAGTGCCTTATAAACAATCAGAAGGACTTTGAAGTGGACCCTAAAGCTAATGGGGAGCCAGTGTAAGGAGGCCAGTACAGGGGTGATGTGTTGGAATTTCTTGGCGCCAGTAAGCAACCTAGCAGCTGCATTTTGTACCAATTGTAGACGAGAAAGTTGGGACTGGGGGAGACCAAGATAGAGGGAGTTGCAATAATCTAACCGGGATGTAACAAATGCATAAATTACTGTTTCTAAGTCCTTGGGAGACAAAGAGGGTTTGAGATGGGAAATAATTCTCAGCTGATGGAAGCTACTCTTGATAACAGAGCTAATCTGCCTTTTAAAACAGAGCTCTGAATCAAGGATGACACCTAGATATTTGGCATGTGGCTCGACAAAAGAGGAGAGGTGGGTTTTTTTTATTTTTCGCATGCCCAAATTTCCGTCAATGATTCCCGGGACACTGAAAGACCGGGGTACACGAAACTTGGTGGGCATGTAACCCCACATGGATAGCATGGAACCATCGTTTTTCGTTTTGATCTTTAGCCCCCCCGCTGGACTGGACCCCCCAAAAGGAGGGTAGGGCAGACACAGTTTTCTGTGAATATCTCGAAAACCGTAGGGTTTAGGAGGACCATTTTTTTTTTTGTATGTTGATCTCAAGGGGCCATGTCAACCCATTCCATAACCACTCATTTCATGTATAGCGCCACATAGTTAAACACAAAAAAGTAAAAATGAGGTGTTGTAATTGAAGGTATCTGTGACCTAACATAGTCAAAACTGCACGAAATTGGAAGTGTAGGATCATTATGACACCCTCTGTATGCACGCCAAGTTTTGTGGAATTCCGTTCATGGGGGGCCACACAATAAATTAATTTATGTTACTATACACCAACTGGCCTGTAGGTGGCCGGAGACAGTTTTCTGTGAATATCTCGAGAACCGTAGGGCCTAGGAGGTCCACCTTTTTTTATGTATGTTGGTCTTAAGGGGGCATGTCAACCCATCCCATTACCACTTATTTCATGTATAGCGCCACCTAGTTAAAAATTCAAAAGCAAAAAATTAGGTGTTTTCATCACAATATCTCTGGCTGACAAGGTCAAAACTGCACGAAATTAAAAGTGTAGGATCATTATGACACCCTCCGAATGCATGCCAAGTTTTGTGTACTTTCGTTCATGGGGGGCCTTACAATAAAATAATTTATGTGTACATTTAGTGACGTACATCAACAAGGATTCCCGGGACACTGAAAGACCGGGGTACATAAAACTTGGTGGACATGTACCCCCACATGGATAGCATGGAACCATCATTTTTCGTTTGATCTGTCGCCCCCCCGCTGGACTGGACCCCCCGAAAGGAGGGTAGGGCAGACACAGTTCTCTGTGAATATCTTGAGAACTGTAGGGCCTAGGATGACCATTTTTTTCCGTATGTTTGCCTCCAGGGGTCATGTTAACCCATTTCATGTGCACACATGTGCACAAACAGATACACACACACACACACACATACATTCACAGTAATCAATCAAGAATTTCTCAGAATTATGAACAGGCAAGATGGAGGTGGGGTTGTATAAAATTAATTTTACATGTGAAATCTATGAACTAATCATGTTTTGGTACTTGTTGTCTAGCAGATACCAGTGAGAATTGAGTGTGGATAATGCAATTTAGTGAGACAGTTAGAATTATATAGGCCTTTCAGCGTGATTTCTTTTTGTGGAAAAAATGTGCTAGACTGGGCGGCGGTCATATTTTGTACCGCTCTGCGGTACATCTAGTTTTCCTTCAATCAGGGGTCTAGCTTTAGAAGGACCAAAAATGATGACCTCTGTCTTATCATCATTTAGCTGAAAGAAGTTATTATTCATCCAGCACTTAATATCCTGGAGACAATCCAGAAGACGCTGAATGGAGTTATCAGATTTTAAGGGCAGGTATAGCTGGGTGTCATCAGCATAGAAGTGAAAAGAGATGTCATATCGCCGGATGATGTCACCAAGGGGGAGCATGTATAAACAGAACAGCAAAGGGCCCAAAATGGAGCCTTGCGGGACCCCATAGGAAACAGGAGCTGAGGAGGAAGAGGAGCAACCAAGGTATACTGAAAAGGTTCTGTGTCTGAGGTAGGAGCTGAACCAAAGTAGTGCTGTCCCCTTTATGCCTACCCAGTCCTCAAGACGGATAAGGAGGGTGTTGTGGTCCACAGTATCAAATGTTGCGCTGAGGTCCAATAGAACCAGGATTGCATTTTGACCTGGATCTAGAGTGAGAAGCAGATCGTTGGTGACTTTTAGCAGAGCCGATTCAGTACTGTGGAGTGTTCTAAAACCTGACTGGACGGGCTCAAGGATGTTATGCTCAGTCAGGAAGGGAAGCAACTGGGCCAGCACTACTTTCTCCAGTACCTTGGAAAGGAAAGGGAGTTTAGAGATGGGGCGGTAATTATTTAAAGAATTTGCATCCAGGTTGGGCTTTTTAAGCAGTGGTTGGACCACCGCATGCTTAAAGCAGGCAGGGACAGCACCAGATGTCAAACAGGAGTTGATAACTAGCTTTATGGAAGGGCCCAACACATCAAAGGCATATTTCAAGATAGGAGAGGGGACAACATCACCAGGGGAAGATGTGGGTTTCATACAGAGGACTATGACCTTGAGATCTGCTAGGGATACATCAGCAAAGTAACTGAAAGTAAATAAAGGGCCTGAAGACACCTTAACTGGGGGGGAAGGCAGAGGAGGGGGAGAGAACAGTGCTCTGATGTTTTCGATTTCTTAAATTTCTCACAAGCATCAGCACTTGTGAAGGGAGCAGGTGAGAGAGGAGGGTTGGTGATTTGATTAATAGTGTGAAACAGAATTTTGGGTCTGTTAGCATGTTGATTAATAATATCAGAGAAGTATTTATCTCTGGCTGCTTTGGCGGCTGCCTGGAAGGATGCTAAAGTAGATTTAAAAATGTCATGGGAGACTGTAAGACGGTGTTTTAGCCATTTCCTTTCAGCTCTCTGGCAGGCCTGCCTGAGTGAGCGGGAGGCATAATCTAACCAGACTTGAGATTTAAATTTCGGACGCTTGTGACAAAGAGGAGCCACCATATAAAGAATGGCTGAGCAGGAGGAGTGGAAAAGAGCAACCATATCATCTGGGCTGGATGAGGCAGAGGAGGCTGAGGACATGGTAGTAGCAATGGCCTCTTTGACAAAAAAGTCAGAGAACTGAGCTGCTGACTGAGAATTTATACAGCGAGAGTAGCAGCCAGTAGCTTTAGCCGCCTGCACAGGGTTAGAGATGACAAAGTTAAATACCTGTAAAACAGGTAAATGGTCAATATTACCTACAGAAAAACCATAAGACAAAACAAGATCAAGGGTATGACCTAGTATGTGGGTGGCTTGAACAATATGTTGAATGAGACCAAATGCATTCACAGCATCACAGAACTCTTTTACCATTGGTTTATCTGGGCAGCATAAATGAATATTAAAAGTAAGCGGTCATGCAATGAGAGAGGAAGCCTGAAAATTCAGCAATAAAATCTTTATCTGGCTTAGGAGGTCTATAAATCAACACACACACCAGCGAGTTCGTTTTGGATTCCACTGTCATGCATTGAAGTTCAAAGGTACTGTAAGTCTCTGTTGGAAGCGACCGGATTTTCACAGCATTTTTGTATACTTGTACAAGAGCTACGCCACCACCTCTTCCAACGCGTCGCGGAGTAATAACAAATGAAGAGTTTGTAGGGCACAGGTCACCGAAGGCAGCAGACTCACCAACTCCGGCAACAATCCAGGTCTCCGTTAGAAACAATAAGTCCTGGTCATGGCGGCAGAAAAAGTCGTTCAGTATGAAAGTCTTATTTAGCACCGACCTGCAGTTGACAAGAGCTGCCTTAGCCACATAGTGAGCTACGGCTTGATGACATGGAGAGTAATCCAACGAGCGAATGTTTCGGTTTATTCCACCACTGCGGATGCGTAGCCTCGGTCACGGGGATGACGGGCGTTGAGGAGGACTTCAGTGGAGCAGCAGAGACATGACAGGAGTAGATCAGATCCCACGAACGCCGAGTCAGGAAGATGTCATTGCGGCCTGAGGAGAAGGCATGGCACAGGTGAGGTCCTAGTCCTGACTGCGAGTGGGCAAGTCTCGCCCAGCTCCTGATTTTCACCCGAAGGCCTCCACGTTTGCCCCGACGCTTACGACGCTTCTTGCGGTGGGCAGAGCAGCAAGAGAGCCGGCATATGCACTCCAGGGGCGGCTGGATAAACGTGGGATGAAGCCGGTGATGAACGGCAGGAGTAGCACTGGTAAAGTGGTCCAGTGAGTCCTTAATGTAGAGCAATGACTGACGATCATAGATCCGAAGAGCAATGGAGTATTTCCAGTGCAGCAGGAGGAGAAGCATGAGCAGACAAAACTTCAGACGGACAGGTAAGAGATCACGGAGCAGACGGCAAGCCGACAAGCACACTGGTGCCATCATGCAACCGGAAATGAGGGAAAGGGACCTTGTATGTCTTGGTGTCACGGGTACGCTGGCGACTACGCCGCTCCGTCCGGCATCTTTTGTGTTTGTTATTTGTTAAATGTATGTGTCATGTCTTGATGTCACGGGTACGCTGGCGACTACGCCGCTCCGTCCAGCATCTTGTCTTTTTGTTGTGTCTTGTATGTGGAGCGCTTTGGGTTGCACTCTGTGCATGTTAAATGCACTATAAAAATAAAACTGACTTGACTTCACTAAATACAGGCCCATGTTGCTATGGATATATGCCTCACTGTCTTTCTCTCTCTCTCTCTATCTCTCTCTCTCTTTCTCTCTCTCTCTCTCACACACACACACCATCTGTGCCGTATGCCTCCTCTCCCATGGTCATGTCACTAGCTTGCTGAGGGCCTGCTCCAGCACCAGCCCAGCCTCAGGGGGAGTTATGGATGGTGGTGAATTGTAAACGGTGTCCTGTGGCACCCTGGTGATGCTGTGAACCTCTCGCCTTCGCTTCAGCGCTCTTCATGAGCTCAATGTCTGCAATTCACTCTTTACCGTACAGCAATTATTGAACATTCTGTCCTTTTATACAAACAGGACATGATGTGAAATTGAAGCTTACAGTAATTTCCTGTGTATTACTCTAAACAGTGTATGCATATAAAAAATAAAGCTGTATATGGCCGCACCCATGCATTATCAGCAGCGCCCAATAGCCCAAAAAATTAGATTGTGCTTTAATCAGAAAGATGAATGAAGAATATAAATTCCTATGTATAGCCCATCCCTGTGTACAGTGCATACGGAAAGTATTCACTTCACTTCACTTTTTCCACATTTTGTTATGTTACAGCCGTATTCCAAGAAATTGTCTGAAGGAATTCGAAGGAATTGTCTGTAGACCTCCGAGACAGGATTGTCTCGAGGCACAGATCTGGGGAAGGGTACAGAAAATATTCTGCTGCTTTAAGGTCCCAATGAGCACAGTGGCCTCCATCATCCATAAATGGAAGAAGTTTGGAACCACCAGGACTCTTCCTAGAACTGGGATGGTCACTCTGACAACCCGATGGTCACTCTGACAAAGCTCCAGGGTTCCTCTGTGGAGAGAGAAGAACCTTCCAGAAGGACGACCATCGGTGCAGCACTCAGCACCAATCAGGCCTGTGTGGTAGAGTAGTCAGACAGAAGCCACTCCTTAGTAAAAGGCACATGGCAGACTGCCTAGAGCAGAGGTCTCAAACACCCGGCCCGCGTCCTGCCCAATTCCGGCCCGCGACGTATGACAAAATAATAATGTAATCCGGCCCTTGAGGCTATTAAATGCGACAAACAACGATACTGATTAAAATAGACGATAGATCCAGGTACGGTGACAAATCTCATTTGTAGGCCTACTCTGCGCCACTATGTGCAAGACATCCAGAGCTTGATTCAAACCCAAAATCGCTGCGCAAAGTTTTCAGGAAATACTTGTATTACACGCGAGAAACACAAAGACGTGCATTTGTAATCACGATGCAGGCCATAGTGTTGCAGAAATTAAGCAGAAATAGTCAGGCCTACACCAAATGTTGAAAAACGTTCACGTGTGTTGAAGTCTTAGGTAAGCTATGTTATTCACTTATTCTAATTCTAATTCTGAAGGAGAATATCCTTTTGGAGATTATGATCGATCGTCTATGACAGTGACAGTCACGGTGCGTCTGTGAATGGAGGTGCGTGTATACAACGGTGTCCACTAAGCATACCATGCTTGTTTCGACCCTCTGCCCAACATAGCTTGGAGGTTGCAGTGGTAATCGTGATGATAGTGTCCGTAATGGATGTGGTACAGACAGCAGGGCTAGTAGAAATAGGGCTCTAAAGAACTACAAAGTCACCCGCAATATGATGCGAACTTCTGGGTAGGCTACTGCAGATTACCCGCGATAGGAACTGTTTGACCAGAAAACTTTATTGTAGGCCTATATTGTAGTAATCTATTACTAAACCACAACATCTTAGGTGTTGGTATACATCTTAGGTGTTTTTCTGTTAATTTGTTATGTGGGTAGTATGAAAAAAGGAAAGTAAACCTGCTTAAATATGTTCATCCAGTATTTACTGAGAGGTACATAATTTGAGGTGCTTGCCATCCAGTGACAAATTAGATGGGTACATTTACCCCCTTCATAAACTTTTGTTTTACTCAAAGATTTTTACATTTACAGTATAACTTTATCTCTGACCACTTTCAAGCCATGGCCTTTTAAATTTTGATATAAAAATCCAATTGTGTTGCTTTCTTAACCCTGATGCCTAGTTTGCCAGGTTTAAAAAAGTTATGAGAGGAAATATTTTTATTTGGTGTGAAACACACACACATACCTGTTTTTTATGTTTTTCATTTATTTTATCATTTGTATTAATATTTATTTTATCATTATTTTATTTATAAGCTAAGGTTGCTAGCACAGGTGTCTAAAACTAGATAAAAACACTTGCACTTTCTGTTTGCAGTTTTGTGTGGTATTTGAAAAAAAGAACATTGCATTTTCAGAAATAGCTGGCCCTCCAATCAGATGACGTTGGCAGAATTGGCCCCCAGCTCATTTGAGTTTGAGACCCCTGGCCTAGAGTTTGCCAAAAGGCACCTGAAAGACTCAGACAATGAGAAACAAAATGCTCTGGTCTGATGAGACAAAGATCAAACTCTTTGGCCTGAATGCCAAACATTATGTTTGGAGGACACCAGGCACCGAGCCAATACAAGCACCTACAGTGAAGCGTGTGGTGGTGGCAGCATCATGCTGTGGGGATGTTTGTCAGCGGCAGGAACTGGGAGAGTTAGGATTGAGGGGAAAGTTGAATCCAGCAATGTACAGAGACCTCCTGGAAGAAAACCTGCTCCAGAGTGCTGGGGTGACTATTCATCTTTTAACAGGACAACGACCCTAAGCACACAGCCAAGATATCGAAGGAGTGGCTTCAGGACAACTCTGTTGAACGAGTGGCCCTGCCAGAGCCCACACTTGAATCCCATTGAACATCTCTAGCTGTGCACCGATGCTCCCCATCAAACCTGATGGAGCTCAAGAGGTTCTGTAAAGAGGAATGGGCGAAACTGGCCAAAGATAGGTGTGCCAAGCTTGTTACCTGATATTCCAAAAGACTTGAGGCTGTAATTGCTGCCAAAGGTGCCACAACAAAGTAATGGGCAAAGGCTGTGAATACGTACAGTATGTTCATATTATATTTTCGCTCTTTATTTCTAATAAATTTGCATTTAAACATTTAAAAAAAAACTTTTTTCATGTTGTCATTATTGGGTATTGTGTGTTGATTTTTTAAGGAAAATGAACTGACTCCATTTTGGAATAATGCTGTAACATAACTAAATGTGGAAAAAGTGAAGCGCTGTGAATACTTTCCGTATGCACTGTATTTACTTTGTCGCTGAATAAATTTAGCAAAATCAATTTATATTAGTTAATAGGAGAGAAACTACAGTAAATTAAAGAAAAGATGTGTATGACTGTAAAAAATGACAATTGCTCAGTAGAACCCTTCTCCATGTGTGTGTGTGTGTGTGTGAGAGAAAGAGAGAGAGAGAGAGTGTGAGTGAGAATGAGAGTGAGAGCATGCCTGTGTGTATGTGTATGCATATTTTGCCTCTTTGTTCTTGTTGACACACCTCCAGTGAAGCGGGCTCTCCTCTCCTCTCCTCTCCTCTCGAGTGGGCTTTGAAGCGCTGCCATCTAGCTGTGTGTGTGTGCTGACGGTGCACGGCCGCTCCGCAGTGCTGAGTCTCCGCTCCCAGCCCCGCAGTCATGCACCTGGTTCCTGCTCCCACCGTGCTAAATCACACAAACGGCGCCGGCACCAGGCCATACCTCACAAGGTGCGCACACACACACACACTCACATACATACATACACACACACACACACACACACACACACACAAATATACACACACATACATACACACACACATACACACACTCACACACACATACATACATACATACACACACTCACATACACACACACACACACACGTGCGCACGCCTTTGCAAAATCCAATAAAGCCTTCCAGCCTTCATATTCCAGATGCATTTTAAATCTCGTTTATTCCTCCTATAGAGAAATCCCATCTAAAGCTGGCCATCTCAGTATGTGCTTATCTATAGGGCTGTTAAGTTTGCCTCAGTGGCTTTCTGACTACTATTAGCTTTTGTGCTGAGGCATCAGAGCCACAGCGGTGCTTGTTTTGGGAGACTGTGATCAGGGGAGCACTGCGTTCGATGGCTCCAGAGACGAACAGCTTATGTAAGCATTGACAAGAGCCAGTTCAGTATTTGAACAGGACCATACCTGGGCATGAAAAACCTCACTCCCAAGCTTTTTCTCATAATGCTTCTATTTTATTGGTCCGCTAACACAAACACGTCTCAGCCTATAGAGAGATGATATAGATAGATGGTGACAATAGTGCTTCCTTGTCATCTTGACAAGAAGGGTCAGAATTGATTTATTTTATTTTATTTATTTTTCTTTCCTTTTAACGTCCTTTTAACTCGCACTCAAAGGCATTGTGGGCTCTATCTTGCACTCCAGCGCAATTGACTTTGTATATTCGCGCTTTTGTCTTTCCTATTTTGCAGTCAGCGCATATTGGAATTTTCCCTCCACAGATACATGTGCGCCCACGGGGGCGTTTCAGCGAAAAGAGGGGGTGTGTTCCAGCGCAAACTGTCCCTGTTGATATTTTGCAGTTTCAGAAAACAATTCCGCCACAGACCTGGGCCCAGTTCCCCGAAAGCATCTTAAGCCTAAGAGCGTCGTAAAGTCCCTCTTACGAACGTCTTAAGATTTGCCGACTGTTTCCCGAAACCATCATAGATTAAGAGCGTCGTGAAAACACTCGTAGATCTACGAGTTCTCCAGAGTACTCGTTACCGGCTAAGAACGTCTTAACAGTACTTCTCATTGAGGTCACCAACAGGACATACAGAGGAATTACAACTTAGAATACATAATCCAATTTACGTTTCCATTCTTTATTGTGTTTAGCCTACCTGTGATGAATCAGATTTTAGCATTGACATTATCTTTGCTAAGTGAAGGCTATATTTTATTAGGCCTATGAGGTAAAAAGCAGAGAACGCAACATGTGGTTTAGTCTGTAGC
Organism: Alosa sapidissima; assembly: GCF_018492685.1. Lineage (NCBI taxonomy): Eukaryota > Metazoa > Chordata > Actinopteri > Clupeiformes > Clupeidae > Alosa > Alosa sapidissima. The sequence goes on from NC_055957.1 coordinate 33,913,114, forward strand.
CTACTGCATCAAAATCTAAGGCTACACATTTCCTCTCTTTCTTACTCGACTTCTTTCTTATCTTCAAACGTGTTCTTAAGTGACACCACAAAAAATTACAAAGGCTCCACCACGTTACTGTCGCCGCGATTGCGGAGAGGCACATGGTCAGAAGACAGAAGCTAGCGCTACATGGGCATTACCTCCAGCCTCGTTCGCCACACCACTAACACCCTGCTTACTTCCCGATGAACACTCCGACCCCGTGAAACATTATTCCCACCACTGACATTGGGCAAAAGATTCAATGTTTGTGCTTGGTGTAAGCTAAACTCTCACTTTGTCCAGCTGCATCATTGCAAGGCAAGGACGCATCTGAAGCCTCACTAAACGAATCACCGTCATTTTCTGAAGGCAGATATTCCCCTTCAGAATCAGGGTCCGCGAATAGAAGACCAAACACTTCATTTCGGGTAAACGTTTTTGATGCCATTAGACGATAATCTAATGCAAATACTCGCTGACGTTGACAATATCGCTCTGATAAAGTAGCTCACACGCACACTAGCTCCGGTATTGCACGCACTGATTCAATGCGAAACAGCTCGAAAGTTTTGTTTAAAGCATGACCATTTTTAGACTCGGGGATGACGTATGACATGTCTGCCATCTAGTGGAGTGGAGGTCGAACGAAATATGACACCCTATTTGACTAAATCGGCCGTTTTATTCAGTACCGCATCTTGTCGAGTAAACTCGACCGTGGCGCCTAGAGGGTTAAGATTTGCCGACTGTTTCCCGAAACCATCGTAGCTTAAGAGCGTCATGAAAACACTCGTAGATCTACGAGTGCTCCAGAATACTCGTTACCGGCTAAGAGCGTCTTAACAGTACTTCTCACTGAGGTCACCAACAGGACATACAGAGGAATTACAACTTAGAATACATAATCCAATTTCTATCAGAAAGACTCAGGGAAGTATAATGAAAGTTAACACATGTTTTAATCCATCAAAGGATACACAAAATACATAAGCAACAATAAGATAGTCTTTGGCGTAGGCCTCGTCCTCGGTCCAGGTCACTGAATGTGCAGACCCTTGCAGATCCTGCCAGAATGCAACGGCAGGTGGCGGAGCCTACCCCCCGGACGTCTGGACAAGGCCAAACTGGTCGTGGTTAGGGAGGGAGGGAGGGAACATCGAAAATCGGCACCTGAAAGCAACATGCAGGTGCAAAGTCATGTCATTATAAAGACTGATGCAGACAGGTGATTGGACGGAAGTAATGAATGATGAGTGACCAATTAAGTCTTCCTGACAGAACTAAACGCTTCCATTTACGTTCCCATTCTTTATTGTGTTTACCTGTGATGAATCAGATTTTAGCGTGCAAAATAGCCTACATTTAATGGTCATAATAATGTGATGAAAAGCAGACAAAAATGCAATCAAGTTATGAAACGAGACGTTGCCAGAATAGTTTGACATTATCTTTGCTAAGTGAAGGCTATATTTTATTAGGCCTATGAGGTAAAAAGCAGAGAAAGGAACATGTGGTTTAGTCTGTAGCCTACTGCATCAAAATCTAAGCCTACACATTTCCTCTCTTTCTTACTCGACTTCTTTCTTATCTTCAAACGTGTTCTTAAGTGACACCACGAAAAATTATTGCATGGTGCAACAATCTAATCTTAAAATAATTACAATTATTTATGTCTCTGTGTGGTATAAAACCTACTTGGGATGCTTACATGCAGATGTCAAAGTGTTTCTATTTTCGTATTGATGTGAATTAATGTGTAGATCCGAAGTTTAAATGGTAGGCCTATAGCTGTGATGTGCAGTCACCTGACATCACCGTCAAATCAGAGGATATTTCAGAACTATTAATGTGGACAGCTCCCCTTAAGAGCATCTTACGAGCAGTGCACGCGCGTTCACGCTACAAGCATGTTCGGGAAACAGTCGGAAAAACCAAACGAACGATCTTAAGATGAATCGTAGAAAACCCTCGTAGGAGCGTGTCTCCGTCGTTATCGGGAAACTGGGCCCAGGAACCTCCTGGTCTAAAGTCAGTGGCGCAAATTCAGATGCTATTTTAAGGGTGCATGCATGGCCACAGGCCTGCAGGAATGAATGCTATGCGCACCGATCTACAGACACCCTCTGCACAGATGGAAACATTCAAAGCCTTGATAATATTTGTCTGTTTCCCGGTTTTGTTCGTGCATTGGTCAACTAAAAATTTAGTAGCCTATATAGTACATCTACATGCAATATCTTTACAACAACGCCTAATTACGACCTATTAATTTGGACAACTTTATACAGCCCTATAAAGGCTAAAGTTACCTTTAGTTTCGTTCCAATTTACCGTTGTGTATGGCTTTAAACATTGTGTGTGCTTTAACACCAACCTATAAGCATTATTCCAGCTGCACTAAGGTTTTGACAAGCACCACAATTTTGCCTACCTTGTTGTAGCCCATCTGAAATAACTCCAAGCTTTGCTATTCCCTCCATCCTTTCAGTGATTTCAAAAAACGTTTTATATCCATGATGGCCTTGAAGTCTTGAGTTTGTGAATTAGCTTACTGTAAATCAGCTAATTATGTGCTGTTAACCAGCAACCATAGATAGTAAAAGAAAGCAGCAAGTAGCCTTGGCTACAATTTCTGTAGTTGCTGCATCCATTCATTGTTATTCTCTCTCCTGCTCAAACAAAAGTTGTGCGTGCATTAAGTTGATGATAACGTGTTTACAAACTCTACTTTACATAAAATATTGTGAATAGCCTATTTTCATGCAGTTTCTCGTTGTTGAGTTGCCTGATGGTAAGGTATAGCCGTAGCTTACACCTGCAGGAGCGCTTGCTTGGGCGCCTGTGTTGCGCAATGCACTTTGCTCCTCTCATCTATATGATGCAGTTCCCATTTCTCCAAACCATACATAATTACAAGGACAACTAGAATAGCCTGACGTAGTCATACTCAATTCTAGTCAGAATATGAGTCTGATACTGCTCCACTGGGACGTAATTATGGGCCGTGTTTCAACCGATACAGGGGGGGAATGCCTCTGCACTCAATTGGATAGACCTAACCAATCAGAGCAACAAAATAGCTTGTCCACCATCCTTGTCCACCTCCAAACTGGTTGTCCACCATCCTTCTTCTCCTATATCCCCTCCGTTTTTAAAAAGAATTCTGTTGAACAGTGATATGCTACAAACATGTTAAACAGCTGGGAAAGGCTGTTGCAAATCCCTCGAACAGGTGGTCAATCAGAGATTTTAAACGAACGAGGGAACATCGCAATGCAACAGCGCTGTTTTCCCTTGATGAAAGTGAAACAACGAGTTTTCCCACATCTCCTCAGTAAATAATATGAATTTTCCATATGGGGTCTTAAAAGCCATGTATCCTTCTAGCCACAGCGTTTTTGTTTCAAACATAAGCCTAATCTAAGCGTGCTCAGATGACGTGATAGACCAGGCGCTGTTGCTCACCTGTCCATCATCGTAAAGCCTGATTTGATTGGTCCGCCCGATATAGGGCGAGCATACTTCCACCACAATGGAGCAATGCCAGACCGAACTTCCCGACCTCAAATGTTGTGGGCGGGACTAAGTTCGGAATGGCACCCAGGCTACAACTAGAATGTAAAGCCAGAGAAATTGCAATAGTGGATGGAAAGCTGTTGGCTTAATGTTGGTGGGGAGATTTCTGGTAAAAAAAAAACATTGAATCACTTAATCTTTGAGTTCATACAAACCCTCGTATCAAAAGACCTTGTGTGTCAAGGCGTTCTTGAGATATAACACTCAAGGTGTTTTTGAACTTGACATTTGACCTTTGACCTCCAACATCAACTCACTTCATCTTTGAGTCCATACAAACACTTGCACCAAATTTGAAGCATATGCGTCAAGCCATTCTGGAGATATAATGCGCAAAACATGAGATATGGCTGTGACTTTTATTTTGACACACGGGAAACACTTAAACAGGATGTGTAGTTTTAGGGAGCACCAGATTGTATGCATTAGAAGCTGAGACGGTTGAATTCACAGGTGACACCTGTGCCAGTGTTCTAATTAGCCCGGGAACTACTCTGGGAGCTTAACAAGCGCAGCTGCCTTTTAGCCAGCTGCAAATATTGCTTGACCCAAAAGAAATTCTAACAAAAGGTTTCTCAGTGGTTTACAGTAGTATCAGATGTACTTAAAAACATATAAAAGTTTGACTCCAAGAAAGGCAAACAGAGCTGCCAACTCTCACACATTGAGAGTGAGATTCATTCATTTGATTGGCTCAACACGCTTTTACACCAATCAAATGCGTGAGGGTTGGCAGCTCTGGGCAAATGAAGGCAAGTGAATCGGTACTCTTTCCGCCAAACAACACTGCCATTGCCTTGGTCCCATGGTCCTCTATGACATTCCTTGCTTGATGTTAGAGCAGAAACACATTTGCACAGGACTGGATGGTTGAGTTAGCCTTGTCCTTACCGCCTGTGACTACGTTTCTCTTCGTCATACAGTCTGGAACAAAGTAATAATAATCTGTCTCCGTAATGGGCGGATGCTTATTTTGAGGTTTAAAATCATTGGAGTTCCCTTAACCAGTCAGCAACGTTTGGTAATGACGTATGCTGTGCGCCGGATTTCAGGCTTTTACGCTTCCCACTTCTGCTCTCAGTAGTAAACAGACCGCTGGCTAGTATGCAGGCTACCTGACCGCCAGGGCAGTCTCTTCGTAGTGGATATATCTCTAACTTGCGCCAGCCACAGACAAAGAGTTGTATACCAAAACGTCACGTCGCCGAGATTATATCGGCTCTTGTCACATGCCAGTTTTCCCTCTTATCTCTTCTCGCCGCTTATCAGACGATTGTCTTTCTCCACGGGCTGTTCAGACTACACTCTCGCATAAGTTGGATTGTACTGACGACCTACGTGTTATTTAACCTGGAGCTTGCTCAGTTAAACTAACAGTTGTTCGGCATAAAACAATGCACCTTGAGCCACGCTCGGTGACTGGCTAACGTTACTGTCCACAAGCACGGTAGCCTCGCCTGGAGCCCAGCTCGGCCACAGGCTAGCCTCTGTCAAACACAAACACGGAGCGGTTTACCTTGAGCCCAGCTCGGTAACCGCTAGTCCCAGTCAAGCACAATCACAGCAGCCTTGCCTTGAGCTCCGCTCGGTAACCGGCTAGCTCACGTCAACACACACCGCCTCGCCTTGAGCCCCGCTCGGTAGGGTAGCTATAGCTAACATTCCATTCCTTAAGTAGGCCTATGCCGCATTGATTTTGTTAAGGTAATTTGAGAGTAGGGGGGAGAATAATGAGCAGCAAATGTTTATTTGAAAACATGATAAGTAGTGATGCATGTAGTACACTTGTGCGTTTAGGTTTAGCTATCACCATCTGATAAATCAAACTTTTCCCAAAGCCAGTTGGAAGGAGAGTTATACGTCCTTGCCATTTATAAAATTGACAAGACAAGCCTCTTGCTCCTGCTTTAATTGCGTGATGCCCTCGAGAGTTGCGACAACTTTGCGGATAGCTTCTAGCGTCTCTTCCTCCGTCGCCATTGTTGCTGTGCTGTTGAACTACAAGCTTCGCTGGACTACAAGCAACTCGGCAGGCAAGTTCCGTGTCATCACTCAACTGTTCGCTGATTGGCGCGGTCGTACGCGAACCGCATACTGTGGGTTGGGCCAGACTACGTGCGAGGCTGAAAATTTTGGCCGGAAGTACGTAGGATGGTAACACCAGGCTATGGTTGAGTCACCATTCACAAGTTTCTGCAATGCTGTCTGTTTGCCAACACTAAAAATGTGTGAAGTTGTATCACATCCTGTGAAGGCATGGATAAACAGCAACTGGGAGCACAAGTCACTACCCAGGACTTGTTTCATCTCACTAATGTTGTACACTTTAGTAGCTTTGGACTAAAATAGAGGCCTCTATTGTTCGTCCCAGCATAGTAGAGGAGAAGAATGAGTAAGTCTGTATCCTCCCCTATCAAGGTTGTGGGCTGATGTTCTGAGGCCTTGATTACAGCTTTGACAATGTCCACATCTGCATCACCTGATGCATTGATAACAGTGCAGCCCTTCTTCTCCAGCTCTTCAGTCATAAGATTGATAAGTCCTTGTTTTTTGCAAGATCTGGAAAGGAAATCATCCTTTCTTCCCACAAACTCAGTTTCTGCATTGAAGTTAACGTAGGGTGAGTGTTTTCACCACGTCTCTGATGCGTATCGTCTTTGATGGAAGGACCTTTGCAATAACCATCAAAAATGAATGTTGCTTTACCATAATGGCGTATGGTAAAGTCTGCATATGACTGTGCAATGGCACCATAACTGTCACCCTTTTTCCATGCCAAGCGGTAAACCAGGGAGCCACCGTCAAGCTCAGTTGGTTGAATGGAATCCAGGACAGTTTTGTTACAAACTCAGTGACTGCCTGCACTAGTTGTGGCTTGTTGTTGTTGTTGTTGTTTACGGAAAATGGCTTTCAAACAGGGTTGCAGGAAATGAGCAGAGCTCATAGCTCATTACATCTTCCAGTGAAAACTGTCCAGTTTTCGACATAATCAGGAACCGTTGGAACAGCAAAGCAGGATCAATGGATCGGTCTTGGGCAACTTTGATGGTGGAGTCATCTGGAAAGGGTTTTTGCCCGGTCTTTCCGTTTGAAGGATATTCCAAAAAACGGGTTTTCCAATCATCTTTTCAATGATCTCATTGCCAACTGTCTCAAACTCATGGACATTTACCTCTTTTTTGGCAACAACACCAGTTACAATGTTTCTCAGAGATGGGTCTGGAGAGAATGGTGTGCAAATGCTAAGCTTTTCCTTGATCTTTTTTAAATCAGAGTGATCTCTTTTCATCCTTGCTTCAGAGGATTCTCGGTGCTGCTCGCTGGTCGTGTAGATGAGGCCATTGAATTCCTGCATGGCATTGTTGTATTCAGATGTGATGGGTGTAGACATGGTCCACAATGCTCTCATTTCTTCAGTCATTCCACTTCCATGGGTCAAGCCTTTACTGCTTTTCAAGGATCGCATCAATGTCTGCTCGATGACAAGGTCAGAGCTAAGACCTGTCCAGTACTGGTTGCTGCGCGGATCACATGGAAACCCCTGGAAAACTTGTCATGCACATCAGGGTGTCTGGTCTCAAGTTGGCACATTTCTTGGAGGTAGAAATATGCCAATTTCAGGTAGTTGTGGTGCCCAGCGGCAGCAAATATTGGCAGGCAGTCCAACATTGCTCGCAAGTGCATCTTCCAAGATCCTGTACGATCTGCTTTGATCAGAGCTCGGGCTGTCTGCAGCATCGTCTGATAGTTTACCCACAGCCGGCTGGTTTTTGACCCCTGCTAAGGTTTGCCCTCTTTGTGTCCACCTGTTCCTTGATTTGGTTCAGCATATCTGATGCTGCAGCACTCTCCAAAGTTGTTTCTTTCGTTACCAGGGATGAGTACATCTCTCTAGCTTGGTTCAGCAATGACTCAAACTGTGAGTCATCCTCCTGCAGCTCTGACACAACTAGGTGATTGAGACATCTGTCCACCAGCAAATGTCCACGAAAAGCTCTTTGCACTGACTTTCCAGTCATCATGTGCTGGACGGCATTTGATCCATAGACAACTTCCATAATGTTCCTGAGTCCTGTGCCTTCCATCAGTGTGCCTATTGCACCAAGTAGGTTCATAAAAGTATGAAAACCTCCAAGCATTAAGACTATGCTTTTGAGGAGACTACTCTGTGGTGCATCCACAATGATCTCTGCTGCTTTCCAGTACAGTGGCTGATCAAAGGTAATAATGGGTGGAGCATTGTGTTTGATAGCCAGGTCACAAACAAAACCCAAGGTGGACAAAATACACGTTTTGTCTCCAGAGTACAGGTCAATCATTGGCAGGAACACAACTGATGATTGGCCTGGATGTTCTAGTCCTTGATGAATGATATGCATCATTCCCTGCCACCCTGGGGTTTCTTGTTTGAAGTTCAGTGAGAGCTCCCACAGGACATCAACTGTTTTGTCATAGTTGATCAGTGCTGGGAGGTCGTTGTACACAATGGTTTGGCACACATGTTTCGCAAAGCGATATTCAATGACTGGGATTTTACTTTGCACTGCAAAATCTAGGTTGGTAATGTGTCTCCTTGGAATGATACGGTCCTTTTTTCGCCCTGGAGTGATTGCTGCTATAATTCCCATTCCGTGGAAGGTCCCCTTACCATCAATAGTAAGGATGTTGTGGTCAACATTGTCCCCAGCAAAAAGAAGTGCCATGTCCAGCACTTCTATGTCATCCGCTAACATATCTGGGGCAACTGAATCTGCTGCATTCTTTTCAAAACGCAAAACTTCCTTGTATGATGAAGCAAATCCCATTCCATGAAGGGTATCCACCAGAAATTGTGACCAATACATATGATGTGCCTGCACTGCAAGGCCAAGTTGTAATGGAGCTACCACAGCACGTGGTCTTGCTGCCTGGACAATTGCCTGTCCAATTCCTGCAACCTTTCGGCTTGTCTCCTTACCCACAAAAGACCATTCAAAAGTGTACGGCGAGTCTCAGGAACAAACGAAAGGGCAGAGTCAAGCTCAAGTGACTTTGTGCTCGGATGCTGATTGGTAACGGAGAGGACATTGGACTTGATATCACGTTTGATCAATCGCGCAGCTGTTTGAATGATTGCTTGTTTCTGGGATTTCTCATCCTTTTCTTGTTCACTGAAATAAGATCGTAGTATTTGTAATGTCTTTGTGATGTCTTCTCTCTCATTGTCACAATGTCATGGAGGCCTTCCCCTTCAGTGAAATGTACATTGTCCTGGTATTGTTCTCTCAATTTTCTCTTGAGGTATTGATTTCCATATGGTTCAGAATCTGGGTTTGTCAGAGATTCCTGCATTTTCTCTCGAAGATGTGTAATTGTCAACTGTTCCTCATCATTACTCTCAAGGTAAGAGCAAACCTTGAATGCCTGCTCCTGATCTTCATTTTTGGGCCGACCAGACTTTCTGCACTTTGCCCCTGGGTCTTTTTGGAACTGTATCGGGATGTTATATCCGTTACGAAAACTACTACTGCATAAGTGGTGGTAAACACAGTCTGCAGCATGTAGATCATGGCCATAATATTCAATCTTGCCTTTCACAGTGAAAGCCCATTGATCAGGACGATTGTTTAGGCCATTATGACATCACAGCCTTTGAAGTTTATGGGGGGGGAAATGAGCTTTTTAACATTTTTAATCCCCTATTTCTCAAAAAGTATAAACTTTTTTTAAAAATCTGAAAAAATACATCTCTTGCCCCACTCCAGACCTTCAGAACGGTTATTTCAACATGTCTGTATGTTAAGCAGTTAGAGTCGCATTAATTCTTGAAAAGGTAAAAAAAAAAAAAAGGTTATAATAAGAAGAAGAAGCCAGGAGATTTTCAAGATAGTGGATTCCATCCACTATAATAAGAAGAAGCCAGGAGATTTCAAGATAGTGGATTCCATCGACTATAACTATTGCTACACAAGGGAAATCAGTGTGGTGTCCGATGTGAAAAAATAGGTATAAATCTAGCGTACACATTTCCACGAATCACGGATGTGTTGATGACATAAATTAGGAAAAAAATTTAGGGGCAGCCGTGGCCTACTGGTTAGCGCTTCGGACTTGGAACCGGAGGGTTGCCGGTTCGAACCCGGACCAGTATTGAGCAAGGCACCTAACCCCTCACTGCTCCCCGATTGCCGCTGTTGTTGCAGGCAGCTCGCTGCGCCGGGATAGTGTGTGCTTCACCTCACTGTGTGTTCACTGTGTGCTGAGTGTGTTTCACTAATTCACGTTTGTGAACATTTGTTTCACCAAATTTCCCTAACAGGATCAAAAAAGTATACAATATACATATATGAAATATTAGAGGACTTAATGAGACGTGATGTTGAACTGCATGCCGATGCCATTTAACCCAAATGCCCCAGCAACAGAAGATCTGCATTGTTTATAGTGAGGTAATGTTAGATTACAGTACATTGCAAAAAAATCACCATGCAATTATAACCTCGTGATTCAGTGAGAGTGATCCCAAAACATTGGAAAGTGACATTTCTGTATTACATTTTGTCAAGAGGAAAAATCAATAGCAAACTGTTCCTAACTGACTATAGCGCTGTGAACCGTTCCTGGCTGCGCTGGAACAAGCGTGCCTGTTGTTAAAGGGAATGTGAGATGACGCTCTGATTGGTTTATTGCACGTTACGCTCAAACCACACCCATGAGTAATGTAGCTACTATAGACCACCCCATTTTAGATTTGCGTCGGGCACAACAGTCATTATCCCGCCGGTAAAATAGCATCAGCGCCCAAGATCCGCCCACAAAGCGACTTGCACAAAATCAATTGCGCTGGAGTGGAAGATAGAGCCCATTGTCTCTCTGTGTGGACTGAAGGTGTTAGGAGGCCCGGTGGTATTTCAACACAAAATGGTTGTTCATTATCTGCAAATATATCAGGACCCGATGAGTACCATGTTTTAATATCAGGATTGTCCCACAAGCATGTGATTAAGAATGTCATACAGGGAAAGCTGTGTAAACATTTTGGAAATGCCCGTTTAGCCCGCTAGCTTTGCCAGTTTTAAGCTACTGGATAACACTATGATCCACATAAAAAAATATTGAAAAATACTTGATCTCATATGTAATGCTGTACTTTTCGTGTGTTTTAATCTAGTTTCGATCCTTCACAAACTCTTGAAGTGAAATGAGAGTTCAACACTGGTTTTGTCTCGGGCAGACCTGCTGTCTCCACTCTAACGGAGTACATGGCTAATTAAATGAACTGAATGAAGATGTGTGCACCCGTGGAAGAGTGCTTCCCCTGAGACCTGCCATAATGCCCATGATGAGGTGCATCTCAGTAGAATTAATTACCAGTTTCATTTGCAATTACAGTAATCGCTGCTTTGTTAACGCACTCCCACATGCCTTTGCTCTCCCAACAGAGTGTTCAGCAAGATGAACAAAGTCAGTGTTTGTCCTCTCTCTCTCTCTCTCTCTGTTTATCTAGTCAACCTATTTCTCTCTCTCTCTGTCTTTCCTGCTCCCTCTTTCTCTGTTATAAGCTCTGATTGCTTCATATATTCCATCTTTGTTTCTGTCATTCCATCCTAATGTATTTGACTGTATAGTAATTGCTTGCGTTCCCAAGTGGATGGGAACTAAATTATTTTGGTGTGCATAGGATGCATATTGCAAATGGGTGTGCATCCTATCTAATCAAATCAAATCAAATCAAATCAAAGTTTGTATGTATTAAAACCATATAGCACAAATCTAATTAAATGCAGAGCAGCATGACATTTTCTGAACGTGGTACTGTTGAAAACACAGATGGGATATGCTGATTTTCAGTTTCAACAGCCATAGACTTCCAATGTAACGATGAATGAAATTACAATTACAAAGTATTTTGGCCCAAATAGACCTGTAAGCATAACAAAGATTGTGATTATGATTATATTATAAGATACGATTATGGTTATATTTTCCCCTATTCTCATGTCAAAGATACCCAAACAGCTTATGACTACAAATTAAGGTTCTTCAAACTAGCACTTCAGCTTCAGTAGTTATCAATGTGAGATGGGGTGAGATCAAATGGCGACACGATTGGGGGTGTGGCACCAATTGATCCATCAGGTGTTCACCATTGACTAACATGCATTTATAAGCAGCGGTGTTGTGGGCTTGGAGTTAGACGGCAGCTCACGTTTGTGGCAGACGCGTTGTTTGGACATATTTTGTGAAAGAGTTTGTAAAGAATGCAAGAGTGGAAACAAACTGTTGAGTGTCCATTTTGCACTGCTGCACTTTCGCCTCTGGGCCCATTCGCTGTTATACTGATTACGTGAGTTTCTTTTAACTAAATGTTTTACCTGGCCATGAGCATTTAATAAAATTAATGTATTTTGAGGAATCCTGCATCTCTTGCCCTCATTCATTCATTTGAGTGACCTGTGGTGGGAGACTACAGTGGGTCCCCGTTAAGTTTGGACGGGTTCCTTCAGGAATCACGATCCCCATTTTCTCAGCAGAAATGGCACAAACGGCAGTTGACACAAACAACCACAAGGTGTCACTTTGGAGTTCTGCCACTACTATTTTTGATGCGACTTGACTTACTGCTTCCATGATGCAGTTTCCAAGTCAGTAGAACAATCAGAGAAAGCTGAGCCATTACCAAACATATATGATAATACAATAGCGTGAGTTTATATATCTTATACCCTATTTGTCACGGTTACTTATAGATTTGATAGTGTAACGATAAGAGCATAAGAGACTTTCAGCGGGGGCACGGAAACTTAATTTGATCACGGTAGTTTAAGCTTACACTTGACAAAACATTCTAATATGAACATGTAGATGCAATTGTTGTAAGATGGTGCAGCTCCTTTAAGAAAGCACCGTGCAAAAAAGTAGACGTGCTGGAGCGAGTCATATTCAAAATGCAAAAAATAACACCGCAGATAAAACCAATTATCCTCATTCATTGCAACCGCAGCATGCCTGCTTGCCGACGTTTAAACAAAATTTATCAAAGCACCTTTTGCGTTTGAATGTAACACGAAAAATTTTTTAAACAGCTGGACAAATGATTTAGCTAATTGATTATAGCCTGTACACCAGCAATTGTTGAACATTTGGAAAAAGATCGCTCAGCTGTTGCCACAGTCATAGGCAATGTAGAAACAACATGAGAGCAGTACACACTTCCCCGAATGTGGATGTTACACTGTCATAATCTACCACCAGCCTTTTGGCAAGTTGAAAAATAGATGACTTCTTTGAAATCTCTGCTTTAAAGCAAGACCTAAATGAGAGGAGTTGTGTTGGGAATGTCGGTGCAATGTCCATGCTATAATGGTCTGACAAACGTACTGCCTTTTCAAGCAGTTCATCATCACCGGCGAGTTGAAGGATCGTAGGACGTAAAGACTCAAACACATAACAAGTTTCCCGCATGCTTGCACATCTTTGGGAGAGCTGACTGATTATGATGTCCAGAGTTGCATTAAATACCTGCACTTTGAAGTATCTCTCTGCATCGGTTAAGCGTTTATCTTCCGATAGTTCGTCAAAGTGACGCTTCACTCTTCACATTTTCAAATGTACTCTGAACCCCCATTTATTTGCGAGTGTCTGCGCTGTAGCCTTGGCCTGGTCAAAGGCACGCAGGTAGTCAGAAAGGACCGGTATAGAATTTTCCAGCAATTGCATTGCGGGGGTAGCGACGGAGGTCATAGGCCCTGGTGCGACTGCACTTGCTGCACCTACTAGGCCTAGTTACGCCACTGCGTGGAGCGCTAATGTGTCTACTGTAAATCATTCATGTGTGAAAGTCATTAGGCTGGAAGCGCTAATGTGTCTAAGCTCATTAGTCTACTTTCAATAGGCCTACTGTACAGCCTGAGAGGGGGAACATAACCTATAGCCTAGGCTACTGTAGAGTAGGCCTACAGTAGGCTACTGTAGGCTAAACAATCAGTTGTGAAAGTCTGCAACGAAAGTTTCCTAATGGAAGCGCTAACGTGTCTATTGAGCTCATTAGCCTACTTTCAATAGGCCTACTGTACAGCCTGAGAGGGGGAACATAGCCTACTGTAGAGTAAACAGTTTACTTAGTTAGTAATCAGTTTACTTAGTTACATTTGTTTAGTTAAATCCAGTTTTCTACTCTATCTCCATTATATGCTTAGCCTATAGAAAGACATTCAAAATGTGTTAAAGTCATTAGGCTGGAAGCGTGTCAGTGACTAATGCGAGAAGCGGGTTCTGTGTTGTAGGCTATGCATTTTTCCGACACTTGGCTGCAAGCTCCCCTCCCCCACCCCCTTCTTTCACAAGCAGTGCAGCTTTCTGAAGCGGTGCCTTTTGAAGCTAATGTAACAAATACCACCAATATTGTTGTGTGGCAATAAAAGTATCCAGGGTTTGCGCAAGTAGCCTAAATATATAAATAAATTAAGGACATACAATCCTTAACGTGAAAAAGCTTAACGTAGCTTAATGTCCCAAACAACAAGTCGTTTTATGCGCTCATTATAAAGAAAGTTTAACGTGTCCCAAAACAGCTGTCAATTAATCACCAATCGTCAAGAGGGTTGAGTCTGAATGACACCGAGTTTTAGACACTGAGTTTTTGAAGTTAAGAAATATTTTCTGCAGTACCCAGAAGTTCGCATCATATTGCGGGTGACTTTGTAGTTCTTTAGAGCCCTATTTCTACTAGCCCTGCTGTCTGTACCACATCCATTACGGACACTATTATCACGATTACCACTGCAACCTCCAAGCTATGTTGGGCAGAGGGTCGAAACAAGCATGGTATGCTTAGTGGACACCGTTGTATACACGCACCTCCATTCAGAGACGCACCGTGACTATCACTGTCATAGACGATCGATCATAATCTCCAAAAGGATATTCTTCTTCAGAATTAGAATAGGTGAATAACATAGCTTACCTAAGACTTCATCACACGTGAACGTTTTTCAACATTTGGTGTAGGCCTATTTCTGCTTAATTTCTGCTTCAATTTCTGCCACACTATGGCCTGCATCGCTTCCGCGTCATTACATATGCACGTCTTTGTGTTTCTCGCGTGTAATACAAGTATTTCCTGAAAACTTTGCGCAGCGATTTTGGGTTTGAAGAGTAGAGTAGGCCTACAAATGAGATTTGTCACCGTACCTGGATCTATCGTCTATTTTAAGCAGTATCGTTGTTTGTCGCAATTAATAGCCTCAAGGGCCGGATAACATTATTATTTTGTCATACGTCGCGGGCCGGAATTGGGCAGGACGCGGGCCGGATTTGGCCCGCGGGCCGGGTGTTTGAGACCCCTGCTGTAAATCATTCAAAATGTGTGAAAGTCATTAGGCTGGAAGCGTGTCTACTGTCAGTGACTAATGCGAGAAGCGGGTTCTGTGTTGTAGGCTATGCATTTTTCCGACACTTGGCTGCAAGCTCCCACCCCCTTCTTTCACAAGCAGTGCAGCTTTCTGAAGCGGTGCCTTTTGAAGCTAATGTAACAAATACCACCAATATTGTTGTGTGGCAATAAAAGTATCCAGGGTTTGCGCAAGTAGCCTAAATAGGCCTATATAAATAAATTAAGGACATACAATCCTTAAAGCTTAACGTAGCCTACATGTAGATTAATGTCCCAAAACGTCAACAAGTCGTTTTATGCGCTCATTATATATGGATTTCTATGAAACGCCACGAAAACATGCGTGCGCAACCAAGAGGCAGAAAGCACCATAGAACAGCATAGAGCAATGCAAAAGAGCAAAAGAATAAAATGAGTTTTTGTGCTGACAACTGCACCAATTCGAAATCACGATGGTTAGAGAATGTTAAATATGTTCAATATCCCTAACGGAATGCATGTCTTCACCAAAAATGACAAAATACGATGTTATGTTAATAATGCAAATGAACGGCACACTTTGAAATATAGTCGGAAATGAGATGTTATCATCATTGAGACAACAGGGGTATACAATAAAATCCTATTGTAGCTTACAGCAGCCGACTATTTAGGTTAAGTTTATAACGTTGTGGACGGCCACCAAGCGTCTTCTGCCCCACGGCTGCGGCACAGTCTTGAGTGACCGGATTCGTTTTCCTTTGTCATATGAATGCTGTCATTTTGTTCACTTTACTGTTAAGGAGATGCTGTAGGCAAAGGCTATATTTCAACCTCGTTAGTGTCAGAACTATTCACAAGGTTTCTGGGCAGCATTTTTATGTTCTGTTAGCAAGCGAACTTCTCATGACTACGACAAAGTAGCCTACTGCCAGCTGACGAAGCTCTCATTTTAAAACATTACTGAGAGACAGGCACTATACAATCAAGAAATCTTGCCACTGAATCCAAAACTATGTTTAACATTATGTACAAAGCTTAGGCTACAGTGGATTAGCATGTTGCAGGGGCTGCTAAAAACAGAGAAACGCACTGAAAACTCGGCCAATCACAGCCCTTGCTGTCGAATGCGCCGTCCAGTTCGACCGTTGAACGCCACAGCGGACTATGCTGCCCCCAAGCGGCTGCAGTTGTACTTACATGTCACCCAGCTGCGTGAATCACCATTATCGTGAATGAAGTGTCAATTTTTAACGGGGACCCTCTGTAGGTAGAGTGCTTGGGGAAGCTAAGTAGGATCCAAAATCTAGTATTAGGGATTTGGTCCTGCCACATTTGGCGCTGCGAGCAGGGTCAAGAGATGCATGATTCTCTGATTGCTTTGTAACAAATCTAATGCTCTGTATTGGTTGAGGGGTGTGTCTTAATCTGTTTTCTTGTTGTGTGGTTGGCTGGTGAGTGTATGTGTTGCACGGGTGCCTGTGTGAGTTAAGAGTGTGTGCAGGTGGGTTCCAGCAGTAAAGCAGCAGCTGACACGGAGTAATATATTGCAGACTGGTTCTGCAGCCTTTCGCTTTCCAGCAGTGAGTAACATTTTTTTTTGTGTTGTAAGTACCTCCAGTTCAGATTGTTGAATATGGATGAAGAGCTAGAGGAGCTGCGTCAGCAGATTCAGCTACTGAAGACGCAGAATGCACAATTGCAGCAGCAGGCTAATACCGCTGCTAGCTCCAATACTGCTGGCAATGCTCAGGCTTCTTCCATCACCGGTGATGCAGCTAACGCAGGAGTTGTCCCTCGCCCACCTGAGCGCATAGTCCTCTTGCCAAGAGAACGGCTGTGCCCCACCTTTAGCGGTGGAGCTGATGAAGATGTATTGGAGTGGATTGAGGATGTTAGAGCTAGCTTAAGGACACGTCATCTGAGTCCCGTAGAGGAGGCTTTGT
Organism: Alosa sapidissima; assembly: GCF_018492685.1. Taxonomy (NCBI): domain Eukaryota; kingdom Metazoa; phylum Chordata; class Actinopteri; order Clupeiformes; family Clupeidae; genus Alosa; species Alosa sapidissima. The sequence goes on from NC_055957.1 coordinate 33,930,013, forward strand.
TTATATTGGATCATTTGGGAGTTTCGGCTAGGAGGGAGGTCCGTTACAGACCTAGAGCAGAACGTGAAAACCCAGAAATGGTGTTTTCCATTTTGCAACAGCTGTATGGGTCTTCAGTCTTACATTTCCCTGCAGGAAAAGTTGTTTTTTTTCCTGCATGAAGCAGAATCTTTACAGGAGTTTTCACATGCTCTCCTGGCATTGATTAAGTAGATCACACAACACGCTCCAGCTGGCCTATTGAACTCTACCACTTTGTTGCGTGACCAGTTCACAGAACATGTTTTTGATAGTGGCCTGCGTCGGGAACTCAAACGCTTTGTTCGTCAGAATCCTGGGTCCACTTTATTAGAAGTAAGAGCAGAAGCCATTCGTTGGGTTGATGAGGGCAGGTGCTCAGTCGAACAGAGAGGGAGAAGTTATTCAGTCCCTGCTGCTTTTGCCACTCAATATCAGATGCAAGGTCATAATTCCATAGCTTCAGCCCCAAGAGCAGAAAATACTGAGCTGTCTGAACTGAAGGAGATGTTAAAGGCCCAACAAGCACAGCTCAGCCAATTGGCTCAAGGTTTGCAGCACTTACAATCTCACCCAGCTTTGGGCCGTCCTCGGCATACTAACCCGCTTATTTGTAGGCGTTGCCACCAACCAGGCCACATTGCCCGGAATTGTACTAGGGCCTATAGCCGGTCAGTGGAGCGCATAGCTGTAACACCTGGAGATTCACAAGAACCAAATAGGTTGGCGGAAAACTCCCGCCACCTGGTTTGACGAGCCACACTTCAGGTGGGGGGGCATTTGGCTCACCACTCAGACAGACAGGTAACCAGACACCATCAAATTTGTTAGGCAATTGCCCTTCGGTTTCGATTATGATGGGTGGGGTTGAGGTCCCATGTCTCCTAGACATCTTGGTCCATGAAAGGTTCTATAGGTTTGGAGTGCCTTAATAGCCCAGCTTTGCCAGATGTATGGGGTGCAGAAGACTCACACTGTCCCTTACCACCCACAACGGGAATGGACAGTGTGAGCGCTTCAATCGAACGCTCCACGACCTTCTTAGAACGTTGTTGCCTGAACAAAAGAGGTATTGGACCCAACACATTGCCCGGGTGGTGTTTGGTGTAAGTCGAATTATGATCAGTCTGTGAGGGATGAGGCACTACAGGAAGGCTGTTTAGTGTACCTGCGCGACCACACTGGCCGTGGCCACCAGAAGATTCAGAACCATTGGTCCCCTGTTGTGTATAAGGTGGTTAGGACCCCTAGAGGGGATGGCGGCGTATACACCATCGCCAGTCTCCAGACACCCACCCTGGTGAAACACGTGCATAGGTCACAGTTGAAACAGGCCCCAACTTTGACAGAACCAGATGTGGTGGACCCAGGGTTGGGAGAAGTGGAAGTAGAGAGGGGCCTAGAGTATTTTCCAGCACTGGTAGTAGAGGGTTACTTGGGTCCTTTGACTGAACCTTTGGGTATGAGTGAAAGCCATGATCAGTTGCCTCAGTCATCCCACCCTATGGACATCACCAGAGTTAGCCTTGCGAGTCCAGAGGTCTCTCATGACAGGCTGCCAGAGGATGATTTTCCATCCACAGCTGCTATCCCCCCACTCTCCCCAAGAGGGCGTACTACAAACCCTCAGCCACATCCTCCAACACTACCATGTTCACTGGAGCAAACTGACGGGCCGCGACGAAGCACCCGGACAACGGCTGGCCAGCACTCTAATCCACACCACCTGCCAAGAACCACTAGTGAGGTACAGAGTATTCATTCTCTCAGACCGGGGTGGCCAGTCGGGCTCAACATCTGAGCCGTCCATTGCTGGCCCTTTTAGACCTTGGCTATACGTAGGTGCTGGTTTGAGGAGATATCATCGGGACGATGATAAAGAAAGTGGGAGAGATTGTGATGGGGTGAGATCAAATGGCGACACAATTGGGGGTGTGGCACCAATTGATCCATCAGGTGTTCACCATTGACTAACATGCATGCATTTATAAGCAGCGGTGTTGTGGGCTTGGAGTTAGACGGCAGCTCACGTTTGTGGCAGACGCGTTGTTTGGCTATATTTTGGGAAAGAGTTCGTAAAGAATGGCAAGAGTGGAAACTTGGCTTGGTGATCGTTTCACTGTGTTTCCTCCTTATTTCCTCGTTTCCTCCTGTAGTAAAGGGTGTCTCATTGGAGAATCGTAGTACTTCATAGTACTTCCGGGTTGTGGGCTCAACGCATCGCCACAGGTAGTCTGTCGGTTGCTGCTTTGCTGCTTGGCTGTCTATCCGCCGCTTTGCTCGGTGTCGGTCGGAACTTCAGGCTGCATGGTCTTTCTTGCTACGTGCTAACCTTGAGGGCTGGGATATTGGTCTCGGCCGCGCATCTCCACCGTGCCTGCTGCTATCTCGCTGCTCATACTACTGCTACTGCTTTCCTATTGCTGGGTGATCGTGTGCTTGCTGTTTGCAGTGTGACAGTTGACGGGGTGAGTTTGCGTGTGTGCGTGGTTAAAAGTTAATTGAAGATGGAGTGCGTGGGTTCGTGTTTGACTGTGTAGCGTGTGTGTGTGAGTGTGTGTGTGTGGCATAATCTACGTGTCTGCCTGTTTGTCTGTCTGTGTCTGTTGGTTTGTCTTGTATTGTCACTTATTGTTTCTGTAAGTTGGGGTTATTGTGGGTTTTGTTTCCTGTTTCTTTCCTTTTATTAATTTGGGGAATATGTAATCAGTATTGGCTTGGGCAAATTCCATCTGGGGCAGTAGTACAGGATTACATGTGGGCCTTTTGTTTTCTGTTGAAGTTGTTTCCTTCCTTTTGCCGTGCCCCTTATTTGGTGAATTGGTTTTGTATTTAATTTGTTGTGTGTATGCCGGGTCATGGCCCTTGTATGGTTTGCCGTGCTGTGAAGAACAAACTGTTGAGTGTCCATATTGCACTGCTGCACTTTCGCCTCTGGGCCCATTCGCTGTTATACTGATTACGTGAGTTTCTTTTAACTAAATGTTTGTTTTACCTGGTCATGAGCATTTAATAAAATTAATGTATTTTGAGGAATCCTGCATCTCTTGCCTAGTGTTAATTTTGTCACCTATTTTTTATTTAGTCTTAGTCTTAGTCTTGTGACGAAATGTCCTTTTTAGTCTTTGTCGTATTTAGTCGTTCAAATATCATTTTTGTTAGTCAAGTTTTAGTCAACTAAAAGTCTCATCATTTATAGTCTAGTTTTAGTCAAAAGAAAACTAAAGCTATCTTAGTCTCAGTCAGTTTTAGTCAAAACATTTTAGTCTTTTTTTATAACAAATTATTTCTGATTACCATTTCAGTCAAATAGTGTTTCACACATCTCAATTTTCTAACAATATTGTGTGTCCACAGGGCTACTCGACTGTTATAATTACTCATTCTGATTTTTTTGTCAGTCAGTACATGCACAGGTAAGTCGAGCTACAGTTATAGCTCGGCTGGGATTTGGCCATAGACAGTAAAAGATTTGACTGGACCACTGTCATGATCTTCATAGACCAGTGTTTCACAAAGTGTGGTCCGGGGACCACTGGTGGTCCGCAAGCTATCCCAAGTGGTCCACGAGCAGACGTGGTAAAATATAATATAGATGAGTTGTTTGCAATATTGAACCAACTTGTATGTAAATTCAAACTGTTCTACAACACTGTCTATGTCAGATATGCCAGTTTAAATCATATTAATCCTCTGACACAATTAAACAAAGTGCAAAGACAATAAGCAAGGTGGTTCAGTGAGTATTGTGTAGGCTAATATACTGCTAGGTCTATTTTTTTTTTAGCTAGGTGGTCCGTGCGTTTCTTTTTTATTGATTAGTTAAGTGGTCCTTCATCTGAAAAAGTTTGAGAAACACTGTCTTGGACCCAAGTATGAATGTTTTACTCTGCCACGCTAGATGGCAATATGCGCCCAAACGCAACACAAACTCTCAATCTTAGCTAACTTGCTAGCGAACTTTCCATATTAGCTTACTTGCTAGCAAACTTTGCATCATTAGTGTAACTAGTTAAATAGTTGACATTACTTGCTGAAAATTTTCGTATGAACATTCTGGGGGATGTTAATTTGTATATGTATGAGAGAAGCTTCAACTTCTGGGTATGTAGCATTGTGGCATAAAGCCTAACTCTGGCAGAAATCTCCGGTGTTCTTGTTCCATGTAGTTTCCTGCTGCAGCCACAGGGTTGCAGCAACAGCACGTAGACTAGCCTACAGGAAAGCTGCTGCGCATGAACCATGAACTCATTCGGAATATTTTGAAAAGGTAACAGCTATTCTGTCTTCTCATTTGGTAGACGAAAATGGAAGAGAAATTTTATCTTAGTTTTTATTTCATGCAAAACATTTTAGTCTCGTCTTTTTTCGTCAACAATAATGCATCTTAAGATAGTCTTAGTCAGTGTTTCAGGACATTAGTGCAGTCTCGTCATCGTCTCGTCTTAGTCATGTAAAAAAAGGTTGTTGACGAACATTTTTCCTCTCGTCTCGTCTGACGAAATTAACACTACTCTTGCCCTCATTCATTCATTTGAGTTACCTGTGGTGGGAGACTAGGTAGAGTTTACATTTTGAATGTAAAACATGTAAAAGGCTGCAGACAGCCCCAGGAAGAGGAAAAAGTGTTTTCAATACATTTTTGAACAATGCATTCCCTTGCATTTCAGAGGTATCACCTTAAAAGAGCAAGATCGTTGGAATACCAAATATGTATTAGTGTTGATTGTGCGTGCATGCGTTTGTGTGTGCATGTGTCTCTCTCTCTCTCTCTCTCTCTCTCTCTCTCTCTCTCTCTCTCTCTCTCTCTCTCTCTCTCTCTCTCTCTCTCTCTCTCTGTGTGTGTGTGCATGAGCAAGCTTTTCCTAAATGTGGGTGCACCAGATAGGAATAGGAAAGCTCATGCGTTCCAGATGAAGCGAACTACTGAATTTCAAAACTGAGCTGATGGCATGATCATTAACTGTGACTTCCACATATTAGTACAGACATTTGCAATTTTCCACCACTCATTCGCTCGCAACCCCCCAAATGAAATGGGCACAAGTGTTTAATGTCATTATGCTTGTAATTTATGTCATACATATTATACATACAGTACATATCTGTAATAGTGTTCAAAGAACACATAATACAACATATACAATAGTAAATAATGTCATCTTATACTGTCTTGAATAGAGAAGTGTAGTTTAGTATAGAGTAGACTCATCAGAGAACCCATGTAATGACACCCCCCCCCCCCCCACACACACACACACACACACACACAAACAGACACAAACACACATACACACAGACACACACACACACACACATTCATTTTACTCCTTTAGTTCCATCACAGTTCTGCTCAGCTTAGTAAATGTGGACTGATCCCCTGCTTCTGAAGCATGCAGTGCTAATATCAGTGGGCGTATCTCCAGACACATATGTGAGTCCTCTCATGTTTATTTATGGCTGGCTTTATGCTTAGTTATTCCATAATATCTCCAAACAGCAGAGCGCCATCCCTTATGGCTGTCCCCTGGGACCCTGCACTCCTGGCAGTAAATCACGTCTGCTGGGCTGAAGAAGACTCTAAGTCTTACTGATGCACATGATGGTCTCAGAGGGACAGGCAGTCTGTCCAAAATAACAACTTCATCTGACAGGCTGACCCGCCCTGTATCGTTATTTTAGGCACAGATCTGTCTGAACAGACATGATGTGAAGCTAATAGAGTCTGTGTATCTGAAACAGATAACTAGGTGGGGGGCGTGTGATGTGAATATTTATCACTGAGGTGGGAATGTTTGACATGATGATTGGTTAGGGATTGAAAGTGTGTGTGTGTGTGTGTAAGACATCAGGCTGTTTCTTAAAAAAACTCATTGAGCCCCACCCACCCCTAACCTTGTTTGTAAGTCTTGGGAATTGAGCTGTCTGCGGCGTAGGGGCTCTGTGTTATCGCTCTTATTGATTACCACTGCACAGTGTCCCAATTTCATTCTTTTCTGTTCCCGGAGGACAAAACTGGACAATTACATGCATTTTCCACTTTTATTCCACAAGGCCCGAGGGATTCACAGCCCTACAGAGTGCAAAAGATCTAGCATGAGGTATGTACGTGTGTGTGTGGTACTTCCAACCAACAGATTCAGAGTTTATTTCCCTCAGGCACAGTGAGGAAGCTGATAAAGCTTTGCAGTTTTTCCAAAAAGTCACTTAACATAGAAAGGTTGCTGTTTTTTTATATAGCACAAAACAGCACAGGGCAGCACAATGCATTTCAAATAAAGTCCATAAAAAAGCCGCAGGAATTCAGGCCACAGTGAATCTGTTAGGCCTACTGCATGCTGATAGCATTAATCAAAGGTGGAGTTTTTATAAAGCTTAAACACTTGGCAAAGGTCTTCCTTTATGGACATGTTAGACTTTGCTGAATCACACAGCCTTTATACAGTAGCAGAACAGGCTGTGCAGGTGTGTTTGTAGGCCTGCTATGAGAAGATTATGTAAGAGAGATTTCCATGTCTGTCATTGTATAAAGCCCACCCCATGCCAGATATGCTGTTATGATTGGCTCCTGGGTTTTTGGTGATTCAGAAGTGGGACTGAAAGGGACGGTGGCCAGAGGGATCCAAATCCCAGTGAATCCAAATATGTCTGCGTTCATCCAGGCTAAATGTGGAGACTATCTGACATGCAGTAGTCCTCCCTCCAAATTAATGGCAGACACTCAAAGACAAACATGAGACTCACTATATGGGAGAGATTGGAAAACTGTTCTCAACACATAGTTATCAAGCCCTAAATCAGGGGTTCTCAAACTTTTTCATTTTGAATTTCAACTCAATTTTGGATAAAAACGTGCAATTGAAACAAAATATATGTTTACTTCCATGACTGAGACTTTGGGGCATTCTCTGTTATACCGTTGGAGAGTTGCAAAGGAACAGTGCATCAGCCTGTAGCGACTCTTCAGCTCAATAAGCTACAGTAGACCTATTTTTCTAAAGAGAGATGTTTTGCTGTGCACTGCTGGCAAATAGGTCCAAACACTGTGGACATCATTCTGATGGCAGTTACGGGAAAACCGGAGTGCACTTAACTCATTATACTATATTTGTGTTTTTTTTTTGTTTTTTTCATTTATCTAGGTTTCTTTATTTATGAAAGTCATCAGTTGAAACAGCTCTTTCCTGTCGAGTTAAACCTATGTGCTAGCCTGTGCCTACTCTGTCAGTGTTGGGCTTTTAGCCAACTACACGGAAGGGAGCTGCAACTCACTGGTTGTTTCAGCGGATGAAACTCACTGGTTGGTCAGGATGGAGCGTTGCAATGGTGTACTAGTCAAGGTCAGGACAGAGAGGGGAGCACAATCCAACTACACATCTTTTCTAGACATCAACAATTAAAATGTTGCTGTGAAGGGTTTATTTAGAAATTAAATCTGAAGACATTGTTACATAAAAAATATTTGTTTAATTGTTTTCATTTGACAGTTGGTGTTTCTTCTTAACGAGTCCAATAAATGACTGCCAAGTGTGAAATTAAATTAATTTTTGTTTGAAGTTTCATAACTCTTGCTGTGCTGTCTGACTCGGGATCAGTTTTCAGTGTGTCACACCAACCCAGTCTCACGTCTGAACGTGTCACTGTCACGTTAATTAATCTATTGGGACGTGTTGTGTAACACGTTTCCTTGTTAAAAAACGTGTTGAGCACGACGTAATTATCGTGTTACTATCACGTTGTATTTCGCTTTCAGCCAGAACCACGTCATCTGTCAAAAAAGCCCGACCCAAAATGGCGAGAATGTTATTTGATGCTTTTGACGTGCAGTTTCATACTCTTAAGCCTGCTTTGAGTTGTGGGTTAGAAGGAGCCACCTTCTAGCTAGCAGTTTTAGAAGGCTGAACCCCAGAATCCAGAAACAAGAACCGAGCAGGGACGGAGAAAAAAGAAGAATCCAAATGGGAAATGAGGTGAGCCTTGCTACTGCCGCTAGCATGATCATTTTGCTAGCAATTGAGCAAAACATTTTAAAGTTGATTTAACATGAAATAGTAGCCTATGCATGGGCAATACTGTGAATTCAGAGTAGGCTTGCACAACTTATAATTTAGCTAACGTGCATGATGTAATGTTACGTTAATCTGTAAAACAGCTGTTGTCTGTGTAAATTAACATTGTAGCCTAATATTGTTAGTGTGGGCTACAGCTAACAGCTGGGAGGTAGCCTATCAGCCAGGCATGTATAATCGATAATCATGATGAACGTGAATAGATTTTGTTGCGAAAACGCGCATTGTTTTAGGCCACATATCAGCTATAAAACAATTGTATTCTGATACAGCAGTTCTCCAGATGTTAGATATTCACTTATATTATAATATAATTTTGTATTTCTTTAACCTGATTAAGAGAGGGGTTTAATTCAATAGAGAATTGCAATGTGTGTAGCCCATAATATTAGAGAGATTAGGCTAGATTTAGATTAGATTCAACTTTATTGTAATTTAAAAGAGTAGGCTACAGGTACAGAGCCAATGAAATGCAGTTGACATCCAACCAGAAGTGCAAAGAAGCAGTTATGTAGACGATCAAGATTAATTATGTACACCAGTTAGATAAATAGGCAAGTTTTCCAGATGACATGTGTACAGTGACAGAAATAGCCTATACAGTGAATATGGAATGTGTGTCTAGCCTACAACAAAACAAATTGATAATAATACATAAATAATACATAATAATGATAATAATAGCAGTAATTACAGTAGGCCACTCGCACTGTTGTTGGTGACGTGTCTGTTTCCTATTATTCAATGCCACTCTCCTACTGTCTCCTTTACTGCCCTGCGCCACTTGCCTACTATCTTTTGCCTCTTGCCTACTGTCCAGCACAACTCGTCTACCATCTCCTATGCTGACCCACGCCACTCACCTACTGTTTCCTAACTGTCCAATGCCACAAACTGTAACATTAAGCTGACACAATCTTGCTGCACGGTTACTTATCTGCATGCAATCACTATTGCCAGCTGTTATGAGTAAACATTATATTGGGACACCAATATATTTCTGATTTCTGATTCACGGGCAGTGTATTTGCTACTGAAGAAAAGGAGAACACATAGTAATTGTTCTTGGATTGAGATTTAGAGTAAGGTTTCTATTGATCTTTTTCAGATAAGGCCTCTTCATTTTCATCTGTGAAGGATCTACATGGACTTGGTCTGGATAGCCTTTCCTGTTTTGATGAGCCAGTCGGTATGTATTTGACATTCTTTAGGATAAAAGGAGCCATATGTTATCAAAAATTCTACACCCATACTGTAGAAAAGCTTTGTTGCTGTTTGTTATTGTTGTTGTTGAAAACTACGTTGAATGCAAAGAGATGCATATGTCCCTTGGGAGGAGAGGGATGTGGATGATTGAATTGTCCAACAGACATAAAAATATGACTGTGTATGATTGTGTTTGTGTCTGTATATGATTTTTTTGTACTTGTTGCATTTTAAGCATGCTTATATACTTTATGCCATGGTGGTCTAAATTGTCTTTATTGCCACTTGCAGGGTCTAGAGGAAAAACCCTATATGAGCCCCAGGGTGAGTAGTGTATAATTACTTTATCCCAAGATTGATTTTCGTAGAAAGGTGTTCAAACCAAAATCAAACCAAAATCATAGATAGATAGATAGATTTATTATTTGTCCTTTCGGAAAATTGTTCTGCGCCATACAGTAGACAGTTAGACAAGACTGAATACAAGACGGAATTCCCCTCACCCCAACCGCCCCCACCCTACCACACTCCCACACATACACAACATCAGGGCAGAAGGCACAGACCCCACTACACATTTATAGAATGATAAAGTGCAGTTGTGCATACTGTGATAGTCCAGCTGGAAAGAAAGTGCATGGTCCTGCAGGTAACGTCTTGTTCATCAATGTAATGCTAGTTGGAATGAATTACCTACTGGCTCAATTTGTTTGGAAAGAAGGTAGCCTGAACCTCCCTGATGGCAACACCTCATATGCCTGGTGTATGGGATGTGACATATCTCTATTATTTGCATGACCTTTCTTCAACACCCTTCTTTCACAGGTCGTAGCAATACTGTCTGGTTTTTGCCCCTCAACCTTGCTGGCCATGTTAACTATCTTGCTCAGTTTGGTTTTTTTTGGTCACTGACAAAGAGAAATACCAGGTAACACAACAAAAAAGTAGCATGCTCTTCACAAATGAATGATAGAAAAGTAATATATCTCTATCCACTCTAAATTGTCTTAGTTTGCACATAAAATGCAGCCTCTGCAGCCCCTTTTTATAGATGGTGTTGGTATTACTGTCCCATTGCAACTTATTATCTATTATTGTGCCTAAGTACTTGTACTCGACTACAATCACAACATCCTCACCATTTTTAACCATACACTGGGGGGGCTGGCTCCCAGTTCTGTACTGTAGTCTATTATTATTTGCTTTGTTTTCTGTATATTTAGAAGATGACAGCTGGACCTACACCATTTCGCGAATTGATCCACCCAGGCCCTGTAGTTGGTCTCCTCGCTATTCTGTATTAACCCCACTATTGCTGTGTCATCTGCAGATTTTATGAGGTATGTAAACGTTCGAAAAACGCAGAAGAGCCCCGTATAAGAGCCCCAGTGTGATAGGCTGGTTGCTGTCATGTGACACACGCCACCACAAGAAAGCGGAAACACATTGTAGAGCCGTGTGGGGTAAGGTAAGTTAAACTACGTAAATTTAGTAAATAATAATTATAACAAATAGTTGTTTTTTGTTGTTTTGAACAAAATATAGAGATACTTATCCTGACCAAAACTCCTTCATGCTGTAAAACAGCTAGAATCACGCGAAATCAGTGCAATTTCTTAGTCAATGTCTTATAAGTGTAAAAGACGTGGAGAAATAGCCTACGTAATAATTAGCTAAATAAATCATTGTTCACTACACGTTATGGTTAAATTATTGAAATGAATGCGATGGTGATACAATCCTGCTTTTCAATTAGTTGACATGGTGTTTGACATTAAATTATAATGAGGTCAGTTTCATGTAATAAGCTATTTGTTTCTTTGGGTCTGGTTAATTGAAATTAGCAATTTCTTAGTACAATTCAATGTCTTATAATGGTAAAAGACGTGGACAAATACATGATAATTAGCCAAATAAATCGTTGTTCACGACACGTTATGGTTAAATTATTGGAATGAGTGTGATGGTGATACAATCCTGCTTTTCAATTAGTTGAGATGGTGTTTGACATTAAATTATAAGCAGGTCAGTTTCACGTAATAAGCTATTTGTTTCTTTGGGTCTGGGTAATTCATGTGACAAAAAATTCTGTTATAGGCTACTACTGTTTTTCTGAAAAACAAAGCAGTACAACATTTCTATCTCCAAAATAATGCATTGTACGCTTGTGTGTACTACGTAGTGCATGCAGCTTTCAATGTCCAAAGTAGCCTATACTGATTTTCCTGCATAAGAACTACAAATACTCCTCCAAAACTACAGTGTTGACACTTGAAGTTGTGGAGTTACATTTTAGTAGCCTATTCTATAATAGCATAAATACCCACATCGGTTTTACCTTTGTCCCACCTGTATACAACATATGTCTATGAATTGCAGTAGTGATCAAATGAAAAAGGAAAGAAAGGTGTCCTGATGTGTTGTTTAGGGATGGTCCTGCAATGTTTTCTCGACATATCTTTATGTCTTTTTTTTCTCCCCTCTACTTATGTTTTCACAGATCCTTGCTCCTGATATCCTGATGTATGGGTTGCACTTCATTATATGACTCCAACAGAACACTCACAGAAAGGAGAGTAGTATCAAACTACAAGACAGCCAGCATGTAAGCAAGGCCTTGTTTGTCCTTGTTTGGCTACTCATTTGTCTACTTCCTGAAGAGGCTGAAGCATGCTGGCCTCCTTGCTTCCATTAACAGCTGTGTTATGGAGTGCATCCTCACATCATGGTCTACTGCAGCGGTGGATACAGAGGACAATTGGCAGGTATTTTACGTCACTTTTACATTACTTTTACTGTGATTTTGCTAGATATGGTTGTCGCTGTGCTAAATATAGGCCCATATTGTAGATCGAGAAACGCATTGTACAGCTGATACATCTTGGGCTATACTATTAAGGGACAGCTGTATTGACCACCTAAATCATATATTTTCTGAAAGCCTATAGCCTCTAGATGTCAATTAATATACATTAAGACATGTCCCACCTTCCTACTGACTTTGGTGCATCATAAGGCGTACATAGGCCCATAATGTAGATCAAGAAACACATTGTACAGCTGATACATCTAGGGCTATAATATTAAGGGACAGCTGAATTGACCACCTACACCATATATTTTCTGAAAGCCTATAGCCTATAGATGTCAATTAATATATATTAAGACATGTCCCACCTTCCTACTGACTTTGACATATCATAAGGCGTATATAGGCCTATATTGTAGATCGAGAAACGCATTGTACAGCTGATACATCTTGGGCTATAATATTAAGGGACAGCTGAATTGACCACCTAAACCATATATTTTCTGAAAGCCTATAGCCTCTAGATGTCAATTAATATACATTAAGACATGCCCCACCTTCCTACTGACTTTGGTGCATCATAAGGCGTACATAGGCCTATATTGTAGATCGAGAAACCGATTGTACAACTGATACATCTTGGGCTATAATATTAAGGGACAGCTGAATTGACCACCTAAACCATATATTTTCTGAAAGCCTATAACCTCTAGATATCAATTAATATACATTAAGACATGTCCCACCTTCCTACTGACTTTGACATATCATAAGGCGTACATAGGCTCATATTGTAGATCGAGAAACGCATTGTACAGCGGATACATCTTGGGCTATACTATTAAGGGACAGCTGTATTGACCACCTAAATCATATATTTTCTGAAAGCCTATAGCCTCTAGATGTCAATTAATATACATTAAGACATGTCCCACCTTCCTACTGACTTTGGTGCATCATAAGGCGTACATAGGCCCATAATGTAGATCAAGAAACACATTGTACAGCTGATACATCTAGGGCTATAATATTAAGGGACAGCTGAATTGACCACCTAAACCATATATTTTCTGAAAGCCTATAACCTCTAGACGTCAATTAATATACATTAAGACATGTCCCACCTTCCTACTGACTTTGACATATCATAAGGCGTACATAGGCCCATTTTGTAGATCGAGAAACGCATTGTACAGCGGATACATCTTGGGCTATACTATTAAGGGACAGCTGAATTGACAACCTAAACCATATATTTTCTGAAAGCCTATAGCCTCTAGATGTCAATTAATATACATTAAGACATGCCCCACCTTCCTACTGACTTTGGTGCATCATAAGGCGTACATAGGCCCATAATGTAGATTGAGAAACGCATTGTACAGCTGATACATCTTGGGCTATAATATTAAGGGACAGCTGAATTGACCCCCTAAACCATATATTTTCTGAAAGCCTATAGCCTCTAGATGTCAATTAAAATATATTAAGACATGTCCCACCTTCCTACTGACTTTGGTGCATCATAAGGCGTATATAGGCCTATATTGTAGATCGAGAAACCGATTGTACAACTGATATATCTTGGGCTATACTATTAATGTACAGCTGAATTGACCACCTAAACAATATATTTTCTGAAAGCCTATAGCCTCTAGATGTCAATTAATATACATTAAGACATGTCCCACCTTCCTACTGACTTTGGTGCATCATACGGCGTTTGCAGGAAGGTGGACCATGTGCTAATGTATGTTAACTCACATGTATAAGTGACAAGCTTTAAGAAAATATATGCTTTGCATGGCTAAAATTGCTTTACCTTTATGTTGGAGCTCAAAATCATATGCCCCATTCATTCGCCAATTTACAAAATAGTGCGATGTATACATTTATGTCCTCCAAAGTTTGCAGGAAGGTGGGCCATGTGCTAGTGTATTAAGGGACAGCTGAATTGACCACCTAAACCACATATTTTCTGAAAACCCATAGCCTCTAGATGTCAATTAATATTAATTAAGACATTTCCCACCTTCCTACTTACTCTGGCATATGATAAAGCATACATAGGCCCATATTGTAGGTCGAGAAACAAATTGTTCAGTTGATACAATTTGGCGTACACTATTAAGGGACAGCTGATTCAACCACCTAAACCATACTAGGACTTGGCCCACCCTCCTTAAATACTTTGGCACACTATTTGAAAGGCATAGACCTGCATTTTATAAGTGGACTTTATAGTCATCAGTATGTTTGAACATGTCAAGAGATACACTGAGATTGTAGTTTCTTTCTTTGTACACTTGTTTTATCTCTATTTCTAATTTCCAGGTTGTCAGCTGTTTGGTTATCCCCAAAGCAGAAAGACATGCCAGGAAGGAGCAAGGCAAAGCCCGGGGATTTTTCTGCAGCTGTTCCTGCCCGTTATAGAAGGACTGCTCCTGAGAATAGATGGGTGTCTACATCGTTTTGCAAAATGGGTCTTCTACACATGATGTTTGTCAAGCACTGCTCATTGACTGGCCAGGGGTCCTCTGTATTGTGACCACTGGTCAAAGGCGCCACATGACTGTCTCAAAGTCCTCTACATCATTCCGGTGACGGGACTTCTGGCCTAGTCTGACAGGATGGGTCTTGTGTTACTGTGACCAGACGGCTCAACAATGCATCATTCTCATCCATGCCCTCATCGCCTCAAGACTGGAGTACAGCATTCTCTATGGTCTTGAAAAATATTACTGTCTTTATTATTATTATTATTATTATTATTATTATTATTATTATTACAGGTCTCTCTGCACCCGAACCAGCAGGTTCAGAGGAAGCTTCTTTTCTGTGGCTGTCACCCGACTGGACTGTAGCTCTGTATCCCGTGGTGTATACTACGAATCTCGATTAGTCGGTTAGCGAGGTATGTTGCGCTCAAAGCCAGGGTATGCTGTGACACGAAAGTGGATCTGTTTTAGTGTCGCTGTATCACCATGGTATCTTATGCTGTCAACCAAACCTGGTCGGGAGGAGGTTATGTGCTAAGTTATAGCTCAAATCGTGTAATCTACCGCCCACTGACCAATCAATTGTCTTAGAAACGAAGTTATCTCACGTGTAGGATTCTGTCATATATCGTACAGGTGGAGCTCCACCTCTACTAACATTTTGGATCTCGGATGCACTTTAATAGTGCTGTGCGTGCAGATATCCCACTATGGACGTGCATACCATACAACAACTGATGACAGTTGATTTATTTGATGTTATAGGTTAGACACAAAAAATTACCGCAGTGTAGATTAAGCTATCGCTCATAAATGCGGAAGTAATTGTTTTTAAATAGAGGCGGTCTTGTAATTGTTTTTAAAACGTGCGTCTCCACGTTTCACGATTGGCCAACGTCATCCCAACACCGAGAACGCGCACAGATCTGAGCTGGAAGCCTAGTTTGACAAATATATCACATAACTGCTATCGTAGTATCACTTAACATATACCCCTGAGTCAAGGCTTTGTCAAGCCTCGATATGTAGACATAACCTAGATATGTCTAACGTGCTTCGTAGTATACCCCACCGGTGACAACCAATCAAGTAAGCCCCCAAATACCCTATCCCACCCATAGTGTTATTTATTTACAAATGCACATACTGTAATTACAATTATACATAACCATATTCTACTGCTCTTCATGCTCTTATAATGTTTCTGTTTCTGTTAATTCAATGCCTATTTATTCATCTCCCGCTCTAAAAAAGTAAAAGACTCTTGATGCGGGTGCTCTGAAATCATTGGTCGGTATATTGTAAGTCATGGAAATTCAGGTGTTTTGTCAGGGAAAAGTCATAGAATTTTACATTTGACTTAGAGTGGGAACCCTGTTTGTACTTTTACTCTGCACAATGACAATAAAAGTGAATCTGATCAAATGTAAATTATTATTTAGTGCCTGTAGTGCTGCTTTGTATTAGCATATACCTTTGCTGTTTGTTTTATGTGTATTGGACAACCCCCTGTTTAAAGCAATCACAAACTTACATATTTTGATTGATCTTGATACACAGATGTGTGTTGTGCTGAAATAAACCCAATTTCACTTATCTTAGGTGCTGTGGGACTTTTGATGCACACGAAATCTTAAGAAATGGCCGTTCAGAGAGCATTGTTTTGACAGATGTTGACCAACAAAAGTTATTAAATCATAAACAAACCATTAAAACATCCATATTTTGATTGAATATGATACACAGAGATGTGCTGTGCTGAAATAAACCCAATTTCACTTATCTTAGGTGCTGTGGTACTTTTGATGCACAAGAAATCTTAAGAAATGGCCGTTCAGAGAGCATTGTTTTGACAGATGTTGATCAACAAAAGTTCTTAAATCATACACAAACCATTAAAACATCCATATTTTGATTGAATATGATACACAGAGGTGTGTTGTGCTGAAATAAACCCAATTTCACTTATCTTAGGTGCGGCGGGAATTTTGATGCACAAGAAATCTTCAGAAATGGCCGTTCAGAGAGCATTTTTTGACAGATGTTGACCAACAAAAGTTCTTAAATCATACACAAACCATTAAAACATCCATATTTTGATTGAATATGATACACAGAGGTGTGCTGTGCTGAAATAAACCCAATTTCACTAATCTAAGGTGCTGTGGGAATTTTGATGCACAAGAAATCTTCAGAAATGGCCGTTCAGAGAGCATTTTTTGACAGATGTTGACCAACAAAAGTTATTAAATCATAAACAAACCATTAAAACATCCATATTTTGATTGAATATGATACACAGAGATGTGCTGTGCTGAAATAAACCCAATTTCACTGATCTTACCTGCCATGGCAAGTTTGATGCACCGGACATACTCAGAAACTACAATTGAGACACCCATATGGCCAGACCGGCCTAGGTAAGTGTCACACCCATTATTTCATGAAATGTCAACATGTGGCACATATTTTGATACAGGGAATGATAACAAACGTGTTTGTCAAATTTGAGACCTCTAGCTGCTTGTATGTTGTCAGGAGGCGGAGCCAAAGATTGGAAAATGTAGATTTCTAGGGGGCGCTATAGAGTCTATGAATGTGTGAGGTGTGATTTTACGTATCTCATATATTTTATGTCATAGGTAGATGTCACATGCCAAATTTAGTCTGTTTATGAGGTATGCAAGTTAGAAATGCTAACCCTAGGTTTAGATGGCCATAATTTGCATAGGTCAGACAGGCCTTGATAGGATTACACCAGTTAATTCAAGATAGTACCAACATGTGGCACATATTTTGATACAGGGAATGATAACAAACTTCTTTGTCAAATTTGAGACCTCTAGCTGCTTGTATGTTGTCAGGAGGCGGAGCCAAAGATTGGAAAATGTAGATTTCTAGGGGGCGCTATAGAGTCTATGAATGTGTGAGATGTGATTTTACGTATCTCATATATTTTATGTCATAGGTAGATGTCACATGCTAAATTTAGTCTGTTTATGAGGTATGCAAGTTAGAAATGCTAACCCTAGGTTTAGATGGCCATAATTTGCATAGGTCAGACAGGCCTTGATAGGATTACACTAGTTAATTCAAGATAGTACCAACATGTGGCACATATTTTGATACACGGGATGATAACAAACTAGTTTGTCAAATTTGGGACATCTAATGACTTGTGTGTTGCCAGGAGGCGGAGCCAAATATAGGAAATATTGGATTTCTAGGGGGTGCTATAGAGTCTGTGAATATGTGAGATGCGATTTAACTACACACTCAAATATAACTGCTTGTGTGTTGCCAGGAGGCGGAGCCAAAGATTGAAAAAAAAAAAAGGATTTGTAGGGGGTGCTACAGAGTCTGTGAATATGTGAGGGTTGAGTCCATTTCACTATATTTTGTGTCATCCAAGGATGTTACATGTCAAATTTAATCAGTCATATTCTTGTTAGAAATGTGAAACCAATGTGTACATGTCCATGAATTGCAAAGGTCAGACAGGTCAGATAAGCTTACACCAGTAATTTTCAACTAATAACATGTGGCACAAATTGATATAAAGGGCATAGAAATTGGCAACTGGTTTGCCGTATTTGAGACCTGTAGCTGAGTTTGTATTGCTGTAGCTTCCTGGATGTGTGAGGTCATTTCACTTTGAGGTTTCTGAATGTGTGAAGTAATTTCACTCCGATCCCATATTTACTAACCCTAGGTTATTAGGTCATAGGTCAGACAGGCCTTTGTAGGGTCACACCAATTACTTCACAACATTAGCACATATAATGCATGTGATGAAAACAGACTTATCTGAGGTTAATTTAAGCCTTGACCTTGCTGATGAAAACCAGAGTGCAGTCAATCAGTGGTCCAAACATATAGAACCAGTACAAGTGAAAGACAATTGAAGTAATTATTTACAGTCCTTTACTATCAAAGATGCTTTAATGTACATTGATACATGAAGGGGATATTGAAGTACTCAAGTCCCAAAGAAGGATGACAATACAATAGTATTATAGTCAATTAACATAACTCAATAAAGAATATGGTTACAATTTCAAGCATGATTTAAAGAAATTGACTTTCAAAAACTAAAAAATTTGCGTTTTTTAAGTGATTATGGATTTTTATAGTCTAAGAGCAAAAATAGCAGTATTGCTTAAGCCTATATGATGCACCAAAGTAAGTAGGAATGTTGGACATGTCTTAATTCATATTAATTGACATCTACAGACTATAGGCTTTAAGAAAATATATGGTTTAGATGGTCAATTCAGCTGTCCCTTAATAGTGTAGGCCAAAATGTATTAGCTGAACAAAATTCTTCTAAGTTACCCTAGCAACAACCTAGCAACCAACATAAGAACCATAGCAACAACCTAGCAACCATATTAATTACCCTACCAACAACCTCACAACTACCACCACAATGTCAACCGAGCAACCACCATTGCAACCAACATGATTAACCTTGCAACCAGCATAGCAACCACTTTATTTGGAATAGCAACCACCATATCTACCCTAGCAACACCCTAGCAACCTTCTTGGTTACCCTATCAACAACCTAGCAACCACCTGTACAATGCCAACCTAGCAACCACTTTGATAGTCAACCAACATGACTAGCCTCGCAACCATCTCAATTACCCTAGCAACCAGCATAGCAACCACTTAATTTAGTATAGCCACCACCATATCTACTCTAGCAACACCCTAGCAACCTTCTCAGTTACTCTATCACCAACCTAGCAACCAACATGATTACCCTATAAACCTGCATAGCAACCACTATATATCCTGTAGCAACACCATAGCAACCTTCTCAGTTACCCTAGCAATAGCTTAGCAACCACTACCATAGAAACCCCTATGTTTAACAAAATACATGTAGAAAGCCTCCAGGGTTTCCTGCAGAAAATTGGTTAGTCAAAGTGGTATGATGGGGTGGGGTGTGGTGTTCTTGTTTGTACGATACAATAAAGACTCCACCATACAAACTATACCACACTATACAATTTTTTACAAATAAGAACAGTGAATTAATGTGTGCAACTTTAACAAACATTATACAAACTATACAACAATGAAGTGGAAAAGAATGCAAAAGAAAGAAAAACAACATTTTCAAAATGTGCAAACGTAATCACAGTCACTGCTTATGGCAGAGCTGACAGCATCGCTACAGCCATCCTCCTTGGTTTAAAAAAACACAATATCAATGCCCTTTGATAATTGCACTCTTTAACAAGTGCGGACCATTTATGCTTTCATGCAGGCTATCAGACTGTTGCCCTGCAGCCTGTTCTGCAAGTCTATCTTGATCTATACATGGAGAGTAAATGAAGTTTAGATTATTTTAGACTTTTGTGTAAGATGTGTAAGATTTACACAAACGATGATAAATAACGCGATGACACCACCCGCTGCAGACCATAGGATGTGAGAATGCGCTCCACAACACAGCTGTAAATGGAAGCAAGGACTGAGGTGTCAAGGCCAGCATGCTTCAGCCCCTTCAGGAAGTGGACAAACAAGGCCTTGTTTACATGCTCGCTGTCTTGTTGTTTGTAGAAGGACACTGCTTTAACAGCTCCTTTGTGTAGGTGTCCTGTTGGAGTCATATAATGAAATGGAATGCATACATCAGGATATCAGGAGCGAGGATCTGTGAAAACATAAGTAGAAGAGAGAAATTTAAGATATGTTTAGAACATTTTGAGCTCCAACACAAAGGCAAAGCAGTTTCAGCCATGCAAACCATATATTTTCTTAAAGCCTGTCACTTGTACATGTGAGTTAACATACACTAGCACATGGCCCACCTTCCTGCAAACTTTGGAGGATATAAATGTATACATGGCACTATTTTGTATATTGTCAAAGTCAGTAGAAAGGTGGGACATGTCCTAATGTATATTAATTGACATCTAGAGGCTATAGGCTTTCAGAAAATATATGGTTTAGGTCAGTGTTTTTCAACCACTGTGCCGGGGCACACTAGTGTGACTGAGGTGTCAAGGCCAGCATGCTTCAGCCTCTTCAGGAAGTAGACAAATGAGTAGCCAAACAAGGACAAACAAGGCCTTGCTTACATGCTGGCTGTCTTGTAGTTTGGCATCACTCTCCTTTCTGTGAGTGTTCTGTTGGAGTCATATAATGAAGTGCAACCCATACATCAGGATATCAGGAGCAAGGATCTGTGAAAACATAAGTAGAGGGGAGAAAAAAAAGACATAAAGATATGTCGAGAAAACATTGCAGGACCATCCCTAAACAACACATCAGGACACCTTTCTTTCCTTTTTCATTTGATCACTACTGCAATTCATAGACATATGTTGTATACAGGTGAGACAAGGGTAAAACCGATGTGGGTATTTATGCTATTATAGAATAGGCTACTAAAATATAACTCCACAACTTCAAGTGTCAACACTGTAGTTTTGGAGGAGTATTTGTAGTTCTTATGCAGGAAAATCAGTATAGGCTACTTTGAACATTAAAAGCTGCATGCACTACGTAGTACACACATGCATACAATGCATTATTTTGGAGATAGAAATGTTGTACTGCTTTGTTTTTCAGAAAAACGGTAGTAGCCTATAACAGAATTTTTTGTCACATGAATTACCCAGACCCAAAGAAACAAATAGCTTATTACGTGAAACTGACCTGCTTATAATTTAATGTCAAACAACATCTCAACTAATTGAAAATCAGGATTGTATCACCATCACACTCATTCCGATAATTTAACCATAACGTGTCGTGAACAACGATTTATTTGGCTAATTATCATGTATTTGTCCACATCTTTTACCATTATAAGACATTGAATTGAACTAAGATATTGCTAATTTCAATTACCCAGACCCAAAGAAACAAATAGCTTATTACATGAAACTGACCTCATTATAATTTAATGTCAAACACCATGTCAACTAATTGAAAAGCAGGATTGTATCACCATCGCATTCATTTAGATAATTTAACCATAACGTGTCGTGAACAATGATTTATTTAATTGTCAATCATGATTTAACAGTGATGTGTCACATGACAGCAACCAGCCTATCACACTGGGGCTCTTATACGGGGCTCTTCGGTGTTTTTAAAGCGTTTACATAACTCATAAAATCTGCAGATGACACAGCAATAGTGGGATTAATACAGAATAGCGAGGAGACCAACTACAGGGCCTGGGTGGATCAATTTGCGAAATGGTGTAGGTCCAGCTGTCTTCTTCTAAATATACAGAAAACAAAGCAAATAATAATAGACTACAGTACAGAACTGGGAGCCAGTCCCCCCAGTGTATGGTTAAAAATGGTGAGGATGTTGTGATTGTAGTCGAGTACAAGTACTTAGGCACAATCAGAGGCGCACCTTGTCAACAGGCAAGGCAGGCAACTGTTTGGAGCCCCAAGCCACTAAGGGGCCCCCGACCTGGTCTCAGCGCGTTTGCCGGTGGGTCGAGCGAGAATTTCGTCCATAGAGATTGAATGATATATTTATTTTGCGTGCTCCTGTCCTGTTGTACAAACAGTAGGCTACATCTGTACATATGTAGGCCCTATGCTATGGCCTTATAAACAGCGGATCTGAGTTCAAAAGAGTTAAAAGAATCCGCACATATTTAGGCTACTGTGGTAGCCTAAACGTCAATCGAGGATGCAGTGATGACGGATCAACATCGGAGTTTGGCATTTAGCCTACTCAATGAAGTTAGGCTAATGTTAATTGACAGAAAGATTGAACATGGTTTGCTACATCTATACGCCAGTAAACTTCAGCTAGCTAGTTACAGTAACAGTTACAACTAGTTAAGCAAGGAGACGGTTAACGTTATGTTTGTAATAGGGCTGTCAGCCATAACATGTTAATCACGATGCAGTAAGGACCAAGCATACGCGTTAATTTTTTAGAACCCGATTGACGCAAAGTGCTCCAAAAACACAACATTTCTTCTTTGTTACATTACTCCGGAACTGTTCCTCGCAGCGAGATGAAACCTTTAAGAGCAGAAGTGGGGCTTTCCAACGAGACTACACACTTGCCTGTACGATCAAGTATGGGTATGGGGGAAAAAATCATGAAATTAAATCAGATTGCATCATATTTACAGTCTACAGTTCTTTGCGTTTACCTGCGCACCCATTACTCTCGTTTGAATTACTTGCGGACCCGTGATCGCATAGATATGGCAAGCATCTCAGATGAAAGAAGAGACACAGGGCTATCCATTGGTACCATGTATATCCTTCTGGGTTATACAACAGACGAAGTGATAGCAAAATAATAACTTCATATCGCTGGACTTACCCCACGTTTTTGTCTGTTTTTATGACAAAGCATGTTTATGATGCAACTTTATCATGTGTTTCTCTATGGCAAAGCATGTTCATAATCCGGTTTTCAGATCCTAGCAAATTCCTGCGTGGCATCCAATTCAAGGCTCACATTGCATCCCAATTTGTTCAACAAAGAAACCCCGTTTTTGCCTCTACTTTGTTCATGGCAATGCAGTTAAAAAAGTTGTTGTAGAGAACCATTATGAGTGCATACAACATAGGCACACAGGCTAACGCGCAAACTCGGGTCAAGTCAGGTCAGATCAGTTCGTGTCACAGATATAGAGCGCAGAGAGGTCATTTTTCATCACTAAATTAAAAAAAATGCCATTTATTTCTGTAAGGCGCACACCACATATGTCTGTAAATTGCTCAGCCCCAGAGAATCCCTCCACCACGGCAATGATTTTGCCAGATTCAGGACAGTCTGATCTACACACGCATACTGTAAGGCAAGTCGAGCTGCCAGCTTGCAGTACATGTCAAAATATAAGAATTTTTATAATACGCTTTTGTATTTTTATTATTTAACATAATAACCTAATGGTGATATAACATAATGGTGATAACACTTGTCGGTAGGGCCCTCTTGGAATTTTTGCTTGGGGCCCCCACAGACTCTAGAATCGCCTCTGGGCACAATAATAGATAATAAGTTGAATTGGGACAGTAATACCAACACCATCTATAAAAAGGGGCTGCAGAGGCTGCATTTTATGTGCAAACTAAGACAATTTAGAGTGGATAGAGATATATTACTTTTCTATCATTCATTTGTGGAGAGCATGCTACTTTTTTGTTGTGTTATCTGGTATTTCTCTTTGTCAGTGACCAAAAAAAACCCAAACTGAGCAAGATAGTTAACATGGCCAGCAAGATTGAGGGGCAAAAACCAGACAGTATTGCTACGACCTGTGAAAGAAGGGTGTTGAAGAAAGGTCATGCAAATAATAGAGATATGTCACATCCCATACACCAGGCATATGAGGTGTTGCCATCAGGGAGGTTCAGGCTACCTTCTTTCCAAACAAATTGAGCCAGTAGGTAATTCATTCCAACTAGCATTACATTGATGAACAAGACGTTACCTGCAGGACCATGCACTTTCTTTCCAGCTGGACTATCACAGTATGCACAACTGCACTTTATCATTCTATAAATGTGTAGTGGGGTCTGTGCCTTCTGCCCTGATGTTGTGTATGTGTGGGAGTGTGGTAGGGTGGGGGCGGTTGGGGTGAGGGAAATTCTGGTCTATATTCCGTCTTGTATTCAGTCTTGTCTAACTGTCTACTGTATGGCGCAGAACAATTTTCCGAAAGGACAAATAATAAATCTATCTATCTATCTATGTATCTATCTATTATTTTAGAAGATTTTGGTTTGATTTTGGTTTGAACACCTTTCTACGAAAATCAATCTTGGGATAAAGTAATTATACACTACTCACCCTGGGGCTCATATAGGGTTTTCCCTCTAGACCCTGCAAGTGGCAATAAAGACAATTTAGACCACCATGGCGTAAAGTATGCATGCTTAAAATGCAACAAGTACAAAAAATCATATACAGACACAAACACAATCATACACAATCATATTTTTATGTCTGTTGGACAATTCAATCATCCACACTCATCCCTCTCCTCCCAAGGGACATATGCATATCTTTACATTCAACGTAGTTTTCAACAACAACAATAACAAACAGCAATAAAGCTTTTCTACATATGGGTGTAGAATTTTTGATAACATATGGCTCCTTTTATCCTAAAGAATGTCAAATACATACCGACTGGCTCATCAAAACAGGAAAGGCTATCCAGACCAAGTCCATGTAGATCCTTCACAGTTGAAAATGAAGAGGCCTTATCTGAAAAAGATCAATAGAAACCTTACTCTAAATCCCCATCCAAGAACAATTACTATGTGTTCTCCTTTTCTTCAGTAGCAAATACACTGCCCGTGAATTAGAAATATATTGGTGTCCCAATATAATGTTTACTCATAACAGCTGGCAATAGTGATTGCATGCAGATAAGTATCCGTGCAGCAAGATTGTGTCAGCTTAATGTTACAGTTTGTGTTAGGAAACAGTAGGTGAGTGGCGTGGGTCAGCATAGGAGACGGTAGACGAGTGGTGCTGGACAGTAGGCAAGTGGCGCAGGGCAGTAAAGGAGACAGTAGGAGAGTGGCATTGAATAATAGGAAACAGACACGTCACCAATAACAGTGCGAGTGGCCTACTGTAATTACTGCTATTATTATCATTATTATGTATTATTATCAATTTGTTTTGTTATAGGCTAGACACACATTCCATATTCACTGTATAGGCTATTTCTGTCACTGTACACATGTCATCTGGAAAACTTGCCTATTTATCTAACTGTTGTACATAATTAATCTTGATCGTCTACATAACTGCTTCTTTGCACTTCTGGTTGGATGTCAACTGCATTTCATTGGCTCTGTACCTGTAGCCTACTCTTTTAAATTACAATAAAGTTGAATCTAATCTAAATCTAGCCTAATCTAATCTCTAATATTATGGGCTACACACATTGCAATTCTCTATTGAATTAAACCCTTCTCTTAATCAGGTTAAAGAAATACAAAATTATATTATAATATAAGTGAATATCTAACATCTGAGAACTGCTGTATCAGAATACAATTGTTTTATAGCTGATATGTGGCCTAAAACAATGCGCGTTTTCGCAACGAAATCTATTCACGTTCATCATGATTATCGATTATACATGCCTGGCTGATAGGCTACCTCCCAGCTGTTAGCTTTAGCCCACCCTAACAATATTAGGCTACAATGTTAATTTACACAAACAGCTGTTTTACAGATTAACGTAACATTACATCATGCACGTTTGCTAAATTATAAGTTGTGCAAGCCTACTCTGAATTCACAGTATTGCCCATGCATAGGCTACTATTTCATGTTAAATCAACTTTAAAATGTATTGCTCAATTGCTAGGAAAATGATCATGCTAGCGGCAGTAGCAAGGCTCACCTCATTTCCCATTTGGATTCTTCTTTTTTCTCCGTCCCTGCTCGGTTCTTGTTTCTGGATTCTGGGGTTCAGCCTTCTAAAACTGCTAGCTAGAAGGTGGCTCCTTCTAACCCACAACTCAAAGCAGGCTTAAGAGTATGAAACTGCACGTCAAAAGCATCAAATAACATTCTGGCCATTTTGGGTCGGGCTTTTTTGACAGATGACGTGGTTCTGTTGGCTCATTGAATGCGAAATACAACGTGATAGTAACACGATAATTACGTCCTGCTCAACACGTTTTTTAACAAGGAAACGTGTTACACAACACGTCCCAATAGATTAATTAACGTGACAGTGACACGTTCAGACGTGAGACTGGGTTGGTCACACACTATTTATAAATGGCACCACATCAAAATCACTGCATTTCATTCCAACACTCTGAAGCAGACATAACAACTAAAGTGCTTGAAGCTGGGCCAGCAAACACAAAAAATGATGCCACCAACATTGGCTCACGTAAGGTAATCTCAGGTAATGATGCAGTGGCACAGTCCATTACACTGTTCTACTACAATTACCTTGCCATTTTGTTGCTCTCGGGATTGTAGAAGCTATGATTAATACCATTACATGGGTGTCACTAAAGCTGTGTTGTCTGTTTTGCTTTGTTTTTGGCCTTCAATAATAATCTAGGAGGCTTTCATTGCCACAGACATGCTTTCTCCATCCAAATCCCTACCATTAGGAGAGAGGGGGCATCCGTTCACGCCGCTGGGCCAGCGCCACGGTGGATCTTGGGATGCCACTCACATATCACACTCTTTGAGAACACCATTGTCATCCCTCAGTTCCGACCCTTTTCCTCTGTCGATCTCTGTTATCCTTTTTTAAATTATTGGGCTCCATGGCTCTGAGCCGTTGCAGCCCATGTGGTGCACATGAATAAAACATGGGTTGCCCTCCTTTAAGCTTCATGACCTTTTTACCTCATCAGGGAAAATACTGTCCTATACTGAAGTCCTTGCGGCCTTCTGGGATCAGGCTTACTGTATCCAATGTTAGGGACTGTTGGTATTTTTAGATCATTATGGTACCTTTTGGGTTATAAGAAATTCCAGCAATTTCTGGGCAAAAACCTCATAATGATCAGCTGATCTGTTGTATGATACCTTCATAGCTGGAGCTTATGGAACATTTGAGTTGAGTATAATGTAATGTATATTGTTGATGAGTGATGACATACACATGAAATATAAACCACAGAGGTTGTAGATTATGCTCTCATCTGTGTCCTGTCCTGAGATACATTAATGTAGTCCGATTATCACTCTTGAAAGTGAAGACTCAGTTGGAAGAAATGACGTGTGGTGGACTGGAGATTTGTGTCTGTGGGACACCTCCAAGCACTCCACCCTTGCAGGTCTCCACCATGGCACTCCAGAAATGTAGGAGTGTGTGAAAACGCCTCAGCAAGCAACAGGGGGCTGCTTGGTGAAGGCTCTGAATAATATTCACTGGATCTCTTCTCAGCTCTTTCTCCGAGTGTCAGTGAACAGCACTAAATAAAATGATTTATTCGTGCATCATTCTCACAGAGTGCCATCTTACAGCATCTTCCATTCTAGCAAAATGAGAGTGTCTCAGCACTGCAAAGTGCACTTACACACACGTGCACACACACACACGCACACACACATACTGTACACACACACTGTACACACACACACATACTGTACACACACACACATACTGTACACATACACACACACCTCCAACACAAGCTACCCCACCAGACACCTACAGTATTAGTGCAGCATGTGCAGGTAAGGCTTTGCATAGGGTGAGCGGATCACCCCCTCTAAAAACTGTAATTTAAACACACATGATTATGCCTTAATAATATACCCTGCTCTGAAGCCTCTACCATGATTTTATTCATATATTCAAAAGCAGAACCCAATTTTAAAGTGTCTAAGTGTATTTTTTATTCTGAGTGCAGTCACACCAGAGCTAAATCTCCTAAAGACAAAATGCTAGGTGCCTTAGCGGGTGGCACTTTTGTTCAGTGGCAAAATTTGCATTTTCTATCTCCTCCAGTTAGACCAGTTATTGCCCGTTCAGCAGCGCTGAGTGAGTGTTCGAATTTTTCATGAGTAACAGCATTGGCAATCAAATAATATGAGGTCCAAATGATGACAAATGAAGCAACAGTCCAAACTACCACAGTGTGTTATGAAATAATATCAGCATAATAAAGTGTGTGTGTGTGTCTGTTTTTTATACCTCTTTTATACTTTGAAACCCAGTATTACTTTCCATTTGCTGGACTGTCAGTGAAAGGGATAGATAATTCGTATCCAGAAATATTCTGTTTTTTTCCATGGCTGAAGAAATATAACGTGATCCATTCAGAAAACACACACACACCCACACACAGAGAGAGAGAGAGAGAGAGAGAGAGAGAGAGAGAGATGTAGATAGCAGTGACTTTAAAAAGACACATACATTATCTTGTGCTCTGTACAGCAAAATAATGAGCCATGATGGAAGAAGAAGAAATGAAAATAATGGAAACCAAGAAATAAAAGTGCTGAAAGCCTGCTCCACTGCCTGCTGCCTTCCTGCTCCACTGCCTGCTGAGTGGAAGTGAGCATGGGAGCCCATTGTAATGAGAGCCGTGTGCAGTCCATACACCCCACACAGCACATGCCCAGCAAGGAGCATTCCCTTTACTTCTCAAGCTGAGACCACACCAGCATCTCTGTAAACTGGGAACACAACCCTGTATCGAAGGGGAAATTAGCTATGCCCAGATACACTTCAGCAGTGCATATGGAGTGTGTCATGTAATGACCAAACTGTCCACTTAAATCAGGTCCAGTGAAATGCCAAAGACTTCATTGACTGCTAAGGTATCGGCTTGGCTGGCACGGTGCCGTTGTTTAGATTCCTCTTTAAAGACTTCCATACCGAGAGGTGATTTGGCTGGCTCAGATAGAGCCACCACAGCTCTTAATCAATTACATTCAATACAGAATTAAACAGCTGTATCAGGCTTCACAGCAATCCGACTATAGGTTTACTGGTTAACACATCTCAGTTCTGCCTGGCTGCCTTTAATGGAAAGAAACTCGTTTGCTGTCCTACTGTGCCTCTCTCCTCAGCATATCTTTTAAACATGGGGTGGGTCAGACACTGATATTGTGTGACTGTCTATTAATTGAGCCAGATCTCAATTCTATTCAGAATATGAGTCTGGAACTGGAGTGATTATAGGGTGTGTTTCAACCGATAGGGGGGATGTCCCTGCACACAACCAAACCAATCAGAGCAACGAAATAGCCTACCATGAATCCTGTAGGGACAACAGCCAAAACATCATTCTTCTCGACAAATGCCTTAATCGCAGTTTTCTGCTCGTTTTTTTTTTTTTAAGTTATTGCTCTGTCAATATCTTATACAACAGACGTGATAGACATCTAAATGTCTATAGCTTCTCCAGCGGCAAGCTTTTTGCTGTAAACAAAATCAACCAAGGCATGCTCTGGTCACGTGACTGAATAAGCACCGGTGCTCATCTGTCCACCATTATAATTCAATTCAATTCAATTAAAATATATATATATTTAACCCCCGAGGGCAATTTCCCCATGCAGGCATAGTAACATATACATAGTGACATAACACAACATATAAGACAGGACAAAAGAAAGAACAGAACAGACAGGGGGATTAGTACCAGGAGATGGAGTAGGAGGGAGCTGGGGGCATATTCAAGTTCAAAAGGTGAATAGCCTCAAAGGTAGCCTTCCTCCTGTTAGTCCTAGCCAGAGGACAGCACAGACACCTGCCAGAGGGCAGCCATTCAAAGACTCTACTGTAGGACATGGGTAGAGTCTTCTAAGATGCAGTTGGCAAATGAATAAAAAAATAAAGCCCATCCGGATGATTTGATTGGTCGGCTGATCTTCATAGATCTGCATAGAAGCTTGTCAATGGAGCAAGGCCAGACCGAATTTTCCAACCTCAAATTTTGTGGGCAGCATTAAATTCGGGCTGGCTTCCAGGCTACTTGTCTATAGCTAACCACCAGCCAAACGCTGGTAAAATTTGAAAGTGGCTGGTACATTTTTGACGCAAATAATTCAATATTGAGTGGCTGGTGAATTTGACCAAACATTTGCTAGTGGCTGGTAGATGTACACATTTTAAAAATGTAATGTCAACCCCTGATAACTAGTCAGAGGTGGAAAAAGTACGAAAATATTGTACTCAAGTAAAAGTACCAATACCTTGATGAAATATTACTTAAGTACAAGTTAAAATACCGATCTGAAAATGTACTTTAAGTAAAAGTTACTTAGTTACTTTTTTTTTGGGGGGGGGGGGGGGGGGTACCAGAACAACCAGTTTTACCAGAGACTTTCTAATGAGGAGATACAGCACTCAAAAAATCCTCCATAGTAATTCATGGGGTTAGTCAGTTGTCTACAAATATCACAACCCTTCCGCGGCAAAACATTGACATGTGAATACATTGAGCCAATCATGTGGTGTGTAAAATACATTGAGCCAATCATGTGGTGTGCTGTGAAGACATCGTGCCAATCATCTGTTGTGATCTCGCTGCTGGAGCAAGATTGGTGTCGTGAAGCCCTAAGCACTAAGGCAAGGAAAGGGAAGGAACGAGCTGGAATCTGTAAGTAGTTAGAGTACTTATCCTTTCTATCTGTGCAAATTAATATAAGCTTGGTTAGTATATTGATGGGCTATAAAAAGGTTTTTCATTACCAAGGTGTCACACAAGAAACATTTCATGATGGATAAAAGCAAAAAGCTCTCCCAAGACCTTTGCAACCTTATTGTGGCAAAACATATCAATGAAACTGGTTACAGATGCATTTCAAAACTTCAGAATCTTCAGTAAGCAGCATGGGAGCCATTATCTGCAAGTGGAAGAAACCTCACTGCCATGCAGGATCTCCTCGCAAAATTTATGACCAGGGAGTCAGAAGGATAGTCGATTCCAAGAGCCAAGGACCACTCGGAGAAAGCTCCAGAAAGACTTTAAGGCAGCCAATTCAATTAAATTCAATTAAACAGTTCTGGAAGTAACTAAAGATCAGGATTCAGAAGAGGGACCCCTGGAATCTGTTTAGAACAATGGGCCAAAATCACACCTGATACTGTGACTAATACGATTTTTTATGTAGCGAAGTACAATACTTCACTCAAAATGTAATCAAGTAAAATTTAAAATACCGATTTTATAAACTACTTAAAAAATACAAAATACATAGAAAAACTACTCAATACAGTAACGTGAGTAAATGTATTTCGCTTTCCACCTCTGTAACTAGTATAGCTCAACCCACTGAGTGAAGCTCAGTCAATGGGGTTGACCAGTCTGCCCTGTTCCATTATCACATAGAGGTCACAGAAACAATTTACCCATTGATGTAGCACTGTACATGGTTCATTCATTTATGTGATGTTTCTAGTTGTATGTCAAGTGCAGTGTTTGAGTGTGTGAGAGTGCTTTACAAGGCCAAGCCTGCTACCTTTGAAAATGTGTTGTTAATAGTCTGTTTCCACTGTGCTTTTAACTTTAGACTCTATCATTTCCACCTCCTCAACCCTTATTTCTTTCTAGCCCCCTTTCCTCTTACATTTTATTCATTTCAGTGGGTACTGTGTTATTTCCACTAGCCTAGATGATCAGGGTGTTTGGGAGAAGCAGAAAATAACATGCAAGGCTGTCACTTTTCAAGAAGTTTTTCAATGACAGGATAGACTGCAGCAATAAAGTCAAAACAAGATTGCGCTGTAACTGTTCCCTTGTAAGTGACGCCTCAAGGGCCTCCACAGCCAAGCACCTGGCCTTTCTCTAAAAATTAGCTGCTTTTATTGAATCACACAGGGTAAGGGGCATCACATCAAAGCGATGCAGTTTGAGAGAGAGCCAACAATATAAAGGTCGCTGAAGACTTCCGAACGGAAATGGAATAAAATATCCCCTAATGCTGTGTGGGGGAGGCACCTTATTTTGTTGACAGAATTCATTCTGTGTTATGACAGCCATTACTTTATTAGAGATCCATAACTGTTGTGTGGACAAAGTGAACAGGATATCTTTCTGGGAACCCGGGCAGAATTACTGTTGTCCATAAAATGAGATGATTTTGTGCATAAAGTGGCATGCACAAGGACAATCACAATGGTGAATGCCATGCTGGCACAGGCTGCACTCTGTCCACAGAATAAGCTCTGAGACATTTGGCACCCCATACTGCTGATCTCCACGCTGTCTGGCAACCATCACACCATCATCTTTAGTGAGAGAGAGAGAGAGAGAGAGAGACAGAGAGACAGACAGACAGAGACAGAGAGAGAGGAGCCATTCTACAGCTCATCATTCTTTTCAGGGATCCAAGCTGATGGATCCCTGTTGTTTTTCTAAGGATTATTAGGGGTCCAAGCAGAAAAAGCTGCTAGATCCCTATACACTGTAGGTTTTGTTCTGATTGTATTGTTCCTCATTATTATTTTTCCACAGTTACTTACTATGGAGGCAGGGGAGATATGTAGCTCAGTGCACTGTTCCGAGCTGCCGAATAAATCCTGGCTTATGTATGATGTGAGAGTCCTGGGGCCAGTAGTGGCTATTAACCTGCACCAAGGTTTTGAGGGGCGAGTGGGAAGCGTCTGCTCTCTCAGACAGCTGGAATTTACTTTATTGCTCATGGACAGTAAGGTCAGTGACCTCGCACTGGCACCACATTCGTCTGAGTCCTGGTTTGTTTTCTTCCTCTCTCTTACTGTCTATACAACCAACCTTCACCTCCCACTCCCTCTATTCCTTGGGAATCTCTAGTGGCCTCTGCTGGCAAACTAGGGCGCAGTTCCAAAGTGGGAGGTTTAGGATGGATGAGGATATTCTAATCTACATGTCTGCCCCAGGTGAACATCTGCTGACAGCTGTTTAATGAGTGGTCTGTCTAGAATGAAATCATGCCTCACAGATCACAGAGTTTCTGCAGTTTCAAAGATCCATCCACTTACACTTACTTACTATATTCAGTATGAAAACACATAGCAAATACAAATACAAACATCTGCCTTTACTGTGCAAAAATAGAATATATTAAGGGTTTAGCCATTTGTTGCAGATGATTCTTTTACCACTCTCCCCTTATCCACTTGGTGTGCATTTGAAATTCAACTGTAAAACTCAAAGTCCCTCTGAGGCATCGTCTCTACCACTGGTGGCTGCCAGGGTCCGAGGTACTCCGGTAAAGTGGCCGCAGCCTTTTCCCAGTATTCCATGGGCTTGGCCTGGGAGTTGCTCTGGAAACGCGGCTGGTCTGACAGCATGTCCTTGAGGAACTCGTCCTCAGGGGCTGGGAGGTGTCTGCCAGACTGCCTGAGTTTCCCTTCCCCTGACCACACATTCACTCTGTTTTTCAGCCGTTCAGAGTTCAGAGGCTTGGCACCAATGATCCTCGATTTTTGCCTTTGCCTTCTTTGCGTTAGCTGGGGCCGTTTCACTTGCTGAGAGACAGACAGAGAGGGAGAGACAGAGAGACAGAGAGAGAGAGCGTCAGTCACAGCCATACCAGCATTATTCACAGTTGTGGCCAGAACAACTGATGTGTTTTGCCAAGACATTTCTCCATGAAGAAAAGCTGTCTTCATGAGATTGATGTTATGAGTCATATGTTTGTTTTTTTACATTATAAAGGCCCACCGAGATTGCAGGTGCTACAACAAACAATGGGTAGCCTATTCCTCAAGCTGTTTCTCCTTGTACTCGGTTCATAACTGTTGTCCTTTCTAAGGGATAATGTATAGAACGCCGGTCATTATTGGGAAAATAAGTCCCGACAGGGCAAACCGGACCCCGACGCGCAACGGCTACTTGCCAAAACTATATAATAAACTCCCCACGATATGACATTACCCTACATAGTCTAGCCTATTTGTTACCGTTCATCGTGGCATTTGCTGAATAATAGTTCGCAACAACACACGCTGAACTTGAATCAAACATTCTTTAGAACACAGCTGATCAACCATTTGCTTTTACTTTTGAATGAAGTTCCAGTCCTTGCGTAGTGATATGAAATAGGCTTAATTAGAAGCACAAATTCCGTTGCCATTGACAGCGGTCATTATTTTTTTCAGAGGTCCTTTCCCAAGAAATAATGACCGCTAGAACTTTGGGAAATCCCATTCAAGTCAATGGAGCCTTCTACTTGCCTTGTGAAGAGCCGTGTAATAAATTCAGGTAAAGGTTGCTAGATTTAATACTTATCGATAAAAAACTTGATAGTTTACTTGTACTGCCATAAATGTTGTATGTTGTAATAGACAAATGAGGAAATTGTCTTGGCAGGCTACACAAGAGAGAGATTTTTCTCCAAACAAGATGAAATTTAAGATGGCAAGACCTTTCCCCTGAAGTATTTCTGGTGTAAATAGCTAAATGAGGACGTAAGTCACTGGGAGCTCTTTAGCGTGAGGTTTGTGTCCTTAACGACTTCAATGTTTACTGATTTAATATATTCATTTAGCCTGTGACTGGCCACAGGAAGACGCTAGAGGCAGCAAGGACACCTGCTGCATGATGCTACCTCTTAATGAAGACTGACTCAGGGCCAGTGCCTGTGCTATCAGATTAAAACTGTGTGATAGAGATGCTACCCCAGGATTTTGTTTTCTTTAACGCCTTGGCTACATACTGACTCTGACATCAGCGGCTAGACTTACTGTCACTCACAAACAAAATTCATCATTGTCGGGTTGTGGAAATTATGCTGTGGAACATGAAAAAATATGTTGTTTGAAACACATATGTTTCAAATATGTTGACACTTTTCAAAACACTTTTCAAAACATCAATAAAGTAGGCCTACTGTACAGTGAAATTATTCAGAGAACAACCGTCTCTGATGACAGCAAACCTTTTACTCGCCAGTGTCCCCACAAAGCTAGCCTGGATACCTCTTCCAGGAGAGTTCGCAGAGAGTCTGGCCTAGATCCATTGGCAAACATTTATTTCCTGGTTGGTAGACGCTTGTCTGAAGTTTGAAATCATTGGAGTTCAATCACTAACGTTTGGAAATGACGTATGTTAACCACGGGGGACACAATGATAACAATAGGCTTGCAACTAAAACGTAATCGCTCTCAGGAACGCCCTCTGTTTGCTGGTCGGTGACAAGTTGCCAAAGTAAACAAAGTGAACGAGAGCTACAGTATTCCAGACGGAGTACTGTAGGGAAATGTAAATGAGCGGAAGTACGTAGACAGGCGGAGTCAGGCAACCTTGCAGAGGAAAACATGTAGCTTAGCCTAGAAATCTAAAAGCACCCTAGCGGCGACAAATGAATTTGCTCAGCCTGTACGTCTAGTATCAAACCATAGGGATTTCTATTGGCTGACGCCGTGGACCTCATCCAATCACAGCGCTCTATTTTGTTAGAGAGTCTTAAGGCGGGCTTAACAGGATAACGACAGTCCTGCGACGGTGAACAACAAGGAAGGTGGCTATGGCAAACGAAGAGCGGTTGTTTGAATCGGCATTGGCGCCAACTTTGGAGGAGTTGGACTTTTCTTTGAAAGTAGAGCAACACAATGCACTTAAGTCATTCCTTTCGAAGAAGGATGTATTTGCCGTTTTGCCGACCGGATACGGATATGGTCGTAGCGCTGGCCTATTGCATGCCTAGGCAGTTTGAAAGACAATTCTCTGCCCGCCCCTTGGATTAAGCGAGGTGAATGGTTCGATTCCAGATTATACATTTCAATGATATAGGATGGCCCGCCAGGCTACATGTAGCTTGCTACTGTAGCCTGACATAGCCAGATTCAATTCTATTCAGAATTTGAGTCTGGTGTCAGTCCATTTGGATTTGATTATGGGACACAGGGGGAAAAATGCCTGCATGCAACTGGATAGGCCAAACCAATCAGAGCAAAGAAATACAACCAAACAGTCCAAAACATCTTTCTTATCAACAAATTTGTGTTTGCTTTGTAAAGTTATTGAGCTGTCAATATCTTGTACAACAGAAACAGTAGCAAATTCTAAACATCTAGCTTTAGCGACAGCTTTTTTGTTGTTTAAACAAAATGAAGCCAAGCGCATTCAGGTGACGTGAATGACTAGTCACCGTTGCTCATCTGTCCATCAGCATATAAAGCCCGCACAGATGATAGGCACAAACCGCTCTGGTTCAAGTATAGAGGCTTCTCAATGGAGCAACTCCAGACCGAATTTACTTAAATGAAATTTTGTGGGTCAGTGGGGTAAATTTGGGCTATCTTCCAGATTAGTAGCTTAGTGAGCTGATTGGTTGAAATTGGTAGGCCAAACCAGGTCCCCGTTAGCCTGACGAGCCAGACCCACATTAAAATTTAGGGTCTGGGCACTCACTGTTCGCAGTGCTCAGTGCGAGGGGCGGGATAATCGGTTGTCTTTCAAATTCC
Organism: Alosa sapidissima; assembly: GCF_018492685.1. Classification (NCBI taxonomy): domain Eukaryota; kingdom Metazoa; phylum Chordata; class Actinopteri; order Clupeiformes; family Clupeidae; genus Alosa; species Alosa sapidissima. The sequence continues at coordinate 33,966,466 of NC_055957.1, forward strand.
CTCTGCACGCAATAGGACAGCGCTATGAGTCCCATGCGTTTTCCCACCAGCGGAGCTAGTTGGCTAGTTCAAACTTTTGCCAACTTAAAAAAAGCTTAACTCGTGTCACACTGTTCACCAACAGCAACATCCATCTTCTTTGTTTACAAGTAGCAGGGAATTCAAGCCAGACCGTTGCAACTCATTATCATTATGTTAAGCCCGCCTAACGACTCTATACACGATTTGATTGGCCTGATAGAAGTTTAATTTTTCGAGCTCACAAGCCAACGGAGAGTTGCTAGACTAGCCCTGGCAGCAAATGTAATGCCGCTAGGGTGCGTCTAGATTTCTAGGCTAGGTCCCCGTGGGCACAAGAGCCGAATGTGAGTGGCAGTAGCCTACTGTAAGCCCCTGCAGATGCTTGTGCCGCAGCGCACCCTATAGCTTCATTATGAATGAGCTTACAAAATTTTATTAAAACTAGCTATTCACACAGACAGTTTCTGCTGAATATTGATTGGCAGCCATTTTGTTGAGCGAGCCAAATAGGATGCTATGGAGATGTGAGCAAATGTAGCCAAGCTTACCACATTTAAATTTTTGAGCTGTTCTTGAGGTGGGGGACATTTTTCTAAATTTTGCTCAACGTATTATGAAGCCCAGGAAGTAAGCTTATCATTGCAAGATATTTTATATATCGCGAGAATGTGCCCTCTGTTTTACTAATTGATGGTCTCATTTTACTAGATTGTGTGCACAACTAAGTAGCCTATATTGTGTGCTCATTTTACTATTCGTGCACACATTTTACTATAGTGGGCTCATTTTAAATTGTGCTCTCAATTTAGTAAATTGTGCACACATTTTACTAAATTGTGCGCACATTTTACTAAGTCTTATATTGTAAATTGTGCACATGTTTTACTAAATTGTGCTCTCATTTTACAAAAATTAAAATGAGAGCACAATTTAGTAAAATGAGTGCATTATTCCATAGGCTATGGTCTCGATATAGCCTAAAACAGTGGTCCCCAAACTTTTTCTTCCGAGGGGGCAACTCACTATGCCTGGCTCCAAGAGAGGGCCAGAGACTCGGAGTAGTTCTATATCAGTAACCATAAATAGCTTAGTGCTGTGAACAACAGCAGTCTACCTTAGTTGAATATTCTATTACATTTAATCATAGGCTATTGCAATTTAATACCATTGTTAGCTGTGTTTATATTGTCATCATGCCATATCAGTGTAAAATTAAATAATACTAATAAAAAAACGTTTGAAGTCCCAAAAGTATATTTTGTTAAAAAATGTGTGAACTCTGAATTCTGTGTCTGCATACACAGCTCAAGTTGTGAATATCCTACAAATAATTTAAAGTTCTCAAACTATGAGAATTTTATGAAGTGCTGAAGTGGTCTGACATGACCACCATTCTAACTTTCAGTCACCTGATGAGAACTTTGTGAACTCTTTGTATGAACATTTGAACGAGTGAATAAAAAATAGAAATAATTATCCCAGAAAGTCCCAGAAATATGACTTGAATAGAAGTTAGTTAGTTATTAATAATTAATTGATAAACTTTTAAAATACTTTGAGCACTGATGCAGTCAGCATAGGCATCTTACATTGTTTGCAGGTAGGCCTATATTTCATTTCGTTTTCAATGGCAAACGCAAAACAGCGCCAAAATAACCAGTGGTGGACAAAAAGAGTATTACATGTGTACTGTTAAAACTCGCCATAGAGAATGAATGAGGGAAATTGCGGAGGTTTTAGTTTGACGATGTTGTACTCCCGTGCGGGCCGGATGCTATATACTACGGAATGAGGTGGCGGGCCGTAGTTTGGGCACCACTGGCCTAAAATATCTTGTAATGACCTAGGCTCCGTAATAGTTTGAAAGGCAGGATAATGATTTACATGATGACCTGCAAAAAAATGTGTTCCGTTTTAACATGCTTTAAAACATCAACTTGAAAGTCAGTTAATCTTTAAATGACTCCATGCAGCGGAATTCGCAACTAAACCTAGGCTAAACAAGATCTCAGCTTTCATTAAGTCAGAAACACATTTGTAGCGTTTGTGGATAGAATAGAAGCCTACATTAATGCATAAAAATACAGCCCTAATGTGTCTTACTGACCCATCGTTTTTTTGAAGAGTTGACCTTTCTCTCTGCAGCAAAATGCTTGTCTCTCTGTTCGGTTTTGCGGAGGGATCGTCCACCAACTTGATATGACACAACTAGTTTCTGGTTGTTGTCTAAAAAGGGTGATTCTCTCATGTTGTCGAGGACTTCTAGAGTAGGCCTATTCATACATAATTCCAAGTTACTCGCCATCTGATATCTTATTCAGGAAAATATAACGTTAGGCTTAGTAAACATGTGATAACTCAAAGTGAAGGCATATTAGAATCTAAATACAGTTATTTTGACAACTTGTTGCCAAAACGTTATTGTCTTCAGTATTCTAGAATTGGCATTAGAATTAATTCGTTCTCTCCTCTAAAAAAAAAACACGTGCCATACATGAACCTTTTTATATTGCCTACAATCAATGTGTAATGAACACAGTAATGCAGTCAGAGAGATACAATATTTGTTTAAAGAGCTGATTCTGCAATCCCCAGTCATGTACTGCGTGGATAACTTTGATTTGCTCGCACCGCATTCTGACTGTTTACGCTGTTTAATTTAATATGAGCAGCATTGCTGGACTTGTAGTTTTATAGTGTGCCCTACAATTCATTTTCAAAAGGCATCCACATATATAAACACCATGTCCCATAATACAGTTGGAGCGACGGAGCACCGCACGTGATGTTTCGCTTTTGACCTGCTTCCTGGATGCTGTTACATTCATAGCATAGGCGAAGTGAATCCTTGAGATTTGTAGCAAAATACAGACTGTGTGCTTTTGGTGGTTATTGTGACCAAGATGAATTACTTGGGGTTAGTTTTGTGCATGTGTGTCGGGGCGTTGGGAGGAAAGTATTCTCGCGAAGTGAATGAGCAGAAGGCATCTGTTGATGGTAAGAATCCGGTGGAATTTCGAATTGCAAAGCTGAATCAAGTCTGGGAGAAAGCTGTTCGGGTGAGTAACACAATTTCAGGTATCTACTGAATTATAAATTATGTACGAATTTCTAATTTGGTCGTGAGTGATACAGATAACGATATGTTTCAAAATATGTTGCACATACTGTCTGACTAACGGATCTTGCCGTAGAGTGATGTACCGTACCCTACTGACATGCCGTAGTAGGCGTAGAGTGATGTAGCCACTAAGGCCTGACATGTCACTGTTAACACTTCAATTAGGCCAAGTTAGTTAGAACTGACTACCCGGTAATGTTATTTTAAAACTTAAAATGTAGGCTACTGTAAAACCGTTGAGATGTTAATCTCCATTGCGCCCACTCTAGATGCAAATGCCACCCGTGCGACAGGCCGAGCTCCACAGTGACCTGAAAATCCAGGAGAAGGACGAGCTTCAATGGAAAAAGCTTAAAGCTGAAGGGTTGGACGAGAACGGGGAGAGAGAAGCAAAGCTACGACGAAATTTTAATGGTAGAAGATCTGCTCTGACTAGACAATTCATGTCATGAGCCAATTAAACCTTCGCCTCCAGTAAAGCCTTGAAACGTTTATAAAATGTAATTAAAGAAGAACCATTTCAATTTATTTAATGTGTCAAACCACTGGTTCCTTCCCTTTTTTACTACAGTAATTCTTGCAAAATATGGGATGGATGGTAAAAAAGACACCAGGACAATGGAGAACAATAACTTGAAGGACCATGACATTAGAGAAGGAGATATATTTGAGGAACCAAGGCTGGACAAACTGTGGAACAAAGTAATTTCATTTTCAACTTTTTTTTCTGTGTTACATGAATAATTTGAATGCATAATTTGAGTAAATGTAGTCATTTGGTTTGCTTATTTTTAACTTAGACAATTAATGGCCGCTGCTGTTAAGCTATTTTATTCATCACCCAGGCTAAATCATCTGGAAAGTTCTCTGAAGATGAGCTCCAAAGTTTACGCAGGGAGTTCCAGCATCACAAGGACAAGATTCATGAGTACAACATCCTGATGGATACCGTCAGCAGGACTGAAGGTACTTTTCAGCACTTCAGCTAAAGACATGCCATGTGTGGCTGTCAAGCTACCTGCTGCCAAATGACAAACTTGCTATGACTTGTCCTCTTCTACTTGGATATGTTTGTTTATCATTCTTACATTCTGTGTTGTCTAGAGGTTATGAATGAGTTAGACATTTACTGAATTGCTTAAAAGGTTGGCATCAGTGATCGCTATTCTGGGTCCACAGTTCCTTTTTGGTGTCTCTTCTGTGGATTGACCCCTGCCCAGGGTGATATGGTTAGATCTGTCTCATTGCCCCAGTGGAAGTGTTACCAGTCACTCATTCGAGAAGTGTAGCCCATGAGATGCAGACACCAGCTGCTCACTAGGCACCAAACACTTCCTCTCAGTCAAATCAGAATTTCCATCACCTTTGGCAGACATGTTGACACCAGAAACAATTGTAAGGGAAAGGGAAGCCCTGAAACCACTTCCTCAACCCCTGAAGCCCTGAAACCACTTCCTCAACCCCCGAATCCCTGAAACCACGTCCTCAATTCTTTGTTGAGTGATTCTCATTTGTCTGTTCTAGTAGTAGTTGGCTCATGTTGACATGGCATACTTGTCAAGGCATTATTTATTACCTGATCTCCAGGATCTCTTCATTTTTATTTCACTTTTCTGTCTTGCGTCTCCAGAGATCCACAAGAACGTGATCTCGCCCCTGGAGGGAGATGTGAAGGAGCATGCAGTGCATCAGAAGCACTCCGAGCTGAAACAGAAGATGAGGGATCTGAACCAGGGCTTCGAGCGATTGCGCAAGATCAGTCACGAGGGCTTCAGTGATGATGACAGTGGTGAGGGTCACCTACTGTTGGTTTTATTCCATTTAAATGAAGGCGTTTGTGATAACATGATGTCTTCAGTATTAGCACATAGCACTTCACACTGACAGTGAATATGAGATCAAAGAAAAAGACATGACTCTTCTCACCATGTTGTGCTCTCTCTGTGTTCTGGGTTCTGTTTTGCCTCCTCATGGTGCCACCTGATGGTGTTCCTCTGTTCTCAGAGTTCCGGGAGCCCAGAGTGATTGAGCTCTGGGATATGGCTAGGAGATCAAATCTCAGTGAAGACGAGCTGGACTCTCTGAAGGTGCGTTTTACAGCCTAATTAAACCTTGCCATGCAGAGTTTTCTGTGAAATTGCAAAGTTTGTCAGACCCTAATTCAGACTTTGCCCTCTGTGCTTTTGTCTACCTAGTGAGTGTAAGAATTAGTGGTAACTGTTAACCACTGTTGTGTTGCCAAGCAACAGGACTTGGGAAAGAGTGCACCCGGTGTGTGTGTGTTCTATTAGGAATGGGCTTACTTGCTGAACAGTCACTGATAACAGAAAGTGGAAAATGTACCTTGATTCTACGTTCTTGAAAGTCTTTGTTACTTTTCTGGTTTCAACTAAAGCTTTGAGATTTAATAAAAGGTTTTGTTTAATAAAAACAATCTTTTTTCATTTCCTTTTCAATGTCTTTCTCCCACTGTGCATTACCCTTTTCAACTAATCTTTGTTTTGCATTGTTTCCTTCCATTGTCACACACACACACACACACACACACACACACACACCTTCCCAGGAGGAGCTGAAGCACTTTGAGACCAAGGTGGAGAAGCACCAGCACTATCAGGAGCAGCTGGAGCTGTCGCACCAGAAGCTGAAGCACGTGGAGGCACTGGGGGACCAGGACCACATCCTGCGCAACAAGGAGAAGTACAACTCCCTCTCTGAGAAGACCAGGGAGATGGGCTACAAGGTGGGGGTACCTGGGTTCCTTTTTGAAGAAGTCAGCATGAAATGCAAACATTTTTAAAAACGGCACAAATATTTGTCACTAATATAATGCAATGTAATGGAAGGTTCATAGTTAGAGGGTAAGTGTAAGGTTGTTTCAAGGTCTTCTTTCCCTCTTGAGTATGTAACTGCCACTAAACCCCTGGTTTATTTCCTCTCCCCAGATGAAGAAACACATGCAGGACTTGACCAATAAGATCTCCCGTGACGGTCTCCCCCACAATGAACTTTGAGCTCTCTTTTGTATTCTGTGTCCAACAGAATGAATTGCCTTTTTCTACCCATCTGTAATTATTTTTCACCTTTGTGTAAATAGCCCACTGCAAATGTAAAGACTTCACACTTCGAGAGAAATTATTCACTGTTATGTTTTAGTCATCACTCTGATGTTATGCTACTGTTCAAATCACGAGGATGTACTTGTGCCTTTGTTAGGTTGTCCAGAAAGTGTTTTTTTTGTTGTTTTTTTTTCATGTTTCAAAGTTACAAGCCCATTCATATTGAGCAAACCTGTGAAGGGCCATGAGAGATTGTACAAATTCTGTAAAGATCTGTTTGTAATGGCTATTGTGTGGTACTTGTTGGTTCAGTGTTTATAGTTTTAATCTTTCTCGCACTGTTTTGTAGATCCAGTCCATTTCATCTTTTGCACTTAAGTAAATCAGGATCAAATCCAAGAACATGATTTGTGTTTGTCTTCATCATCTATTTTTATTTTTCCTGAAAATGTACTCTGTAGTACACTCAATAAACCCCAGTCCAATTGGTTGACAGTGCATCTTCAGATTGCTCTTTGAAAAAAAGAAAAGAAAAATATGAGCCAACTACCTCACACATTTCCTTCTCTAGAGACTAGACTAACTAACTCTGTAGGAAACCTTTGGTCTTCAAATAGAATATAAGGTTAGACAGAAGTGCCTCACTACTCAATTCTTCAGGCCCTGTACAAAAAATACCCTGGTAAGGGAAAGGCATTTATTGAGAAGGTGGCCACGCTGTTGCAGTTCCCTTTTTCCATCAGGAATTAATGAGACTTATTTGTAGTCACCCAGGCTTGTTTGAAACCACCCTTTGGATGTATTATTTAAGCCCAGTGCCATTTTACCTGCCATTAAGTCCTTTGCAGTCTGAGACCAGTGCTGTTTTTCACAGCACCTTCCCTCGGAGGTGAGCTTGAAATTGGGAACTTCAAGTGTAGACAAATTGCAGACCTAAACTAAGAAGATCTTTTCTGGCTTGACTGCTATCACTGCACCGACATGTAGGGGGGCATTTTGTCCATTTTGTTATTATTGGTTATTAGTTGTTAGAAAAAACAAATCCCTTCCTCCAGTTCAGCTAGCCTGTCACAGAGTTTGCTAGTCCATGTTTGGCAGGTGGTGAGTTTTAGGCCCCATGGTGGACTCTGAAGTGGACTCAGTCCTGTGCATTCCCAGTCCTGCTTTTGAACAGCGTCAGCAGACTTGGCAGTGTGTTTGGAGTCTCAATGATGAAATCTGACTCGTGCTGATTGAGGCAGTTTTCCCTGAATCTCTCGGCCCCGTTCACTAGCAGTCTTGGTGACTGACGGACAACAGTCCCTGGACAAGAAGGTTCACAGATACTTCAATCAGTTCTAATGCCTGACAACGCTGACCAGAAGGAGTTGGCATGACTACTGCTTTACCTGTTCATAATTCTGAAAAGGTACATGACCACCAGTGGAATGTGTGGGAACTAGAATACGAAATCTATTTCCATTGATTGTAGGTAGGGCTAGGATAAACGATTATTTTTTAAACGATTAATCTAGCGATTATTTTTTCGATGCATCGATTCATCTAATGATTCATTTTTTCAGTCCGATTCGATTATCGATTATCTCCCCATTAATTCACTATTAGCAACTTATACATGTTTATTTACACATCTGAATGAAAAAAAAACATGAATTCTTTAACATTGCAATATATGTTTATTGCTCTTAAGATTCCAAAATAAAAGACTATACAAGTGCAAAGTAATGCATTCTTAGTCAGAGGTAGCATTCAATAAAGTTCAGTAGTGTAGGCCTATGTCTAATTGAGTGCCTGTCATTTTAAGACGTTCGTGTGGGAATCCTTGCAATTAACATTACCACAGTTAAAAGGCTGCTGATGTGTGGATGCAATTCATAATGTAGTTAGTTCAAATAACGGTTCATACTTCTCCTTTGGACAAGCACTTTTGAGTCTTGGAAAACACTTTTCCATTTACATCGGGATTTTGCAAACATTCAGAGTCAATCAAATGAGCCCTGCATGAGTAACGAATAAGCAGCTGCAAGTAAGCATGCTAAACTTGACACCCAAACAGTATTTTAACGTTAGCTTTGAGATACTGCTTGATTGCATACTGTAACTTAACTTAGTTTAGTCTCCTCAGTGTACTATGTTGTGATAAGACCTTAGCAGAGTTTACTTTAACTTTAATTCAGCAGTTTTAATGCTGCAAATTTGCGCAGCATGGTCACGATGCTAAGCGGATTTACCGTAAAACTCCAAACAATAGCCCGGGCTTTTATTTTCCCAAATCGCCAAACTGCACCGGGGTGCGTTTCCCGTACAACTACGGAGGTTAGCTTTTTACTAACGTGGTACGATGCATCGTTCAACTAACCAACATGTAAGTTACGACTGTTTCCCAAAACCGTCGTACTTACATAGTACTTTGTTAGTTTGAACCATGTTGGTTACAACCAACATAGTTCAGACTACAATGGTTGCAGATGTGTTCGGAGAATGTCGGGCTCTGTCGGTTAGAGCCGAACGAAGTAATGAAATTTGACATTGCATGACGTTTCCTGGGCCCAGCAGTTATAATATCAATAATAATAATAATCTTATTACAACAATAGGCAGTAATTTCAATAGGCCCTAGCTATGTATGCTTTTAAATATATATATATATATATATATATATATATATAGGCTATTAATAATAATAATAGGCATAACATAATAATGATAATTTTAATAATAACGTCACAGTCTATTGAACGTAGCCTACTAATTAGCCTAATCAGTGAAGCATAAATCGCCAACCGAGCAAATGTGAACAAATAAATTACACATTTAATGAAACACACCGAATAGCCTATAGGCTAAATATTGGCCAATATTTTCGTTTGTTGTAGCGTGACAAGGTGGCGTGAAAGGATAGACCTCTGCATTTCGGATCTTGTAGTCGTAGGTTCGAGCTTAGATAATGATCATTTAACGATGGTTTTGGAATCTTGGATAGGCTCAATCACTAAATATTCCTATGATCGTTTAGAACCTGTAGTCCTAGTTTTAACTACTGATTGGAGACCATATGCTTACTAGCCTAGGCTTAGGATAAATGTATATTATGTTCTATGAAAATTGGCATGGTTAGATTAGATTCAACTTTATTGTTATTGTGCAGAGCACAAGTACAAATACAACCAAATACAGTTTGCATTTAACCAGAAGTGCCAAAAAGGCAGAAAAGTGCAATGTGATATATAAAGTATAGACAGGTGCATAGACAGGACAAGACATATAGTGCCGTGTAGACAGTAGTATACAGTTGGTTTGCAGAAGGTGATTTAGAGTAATATAAATGAAATATAAATATGTGCAGTATCTTAGCAGTTACCTTACAGTAAGAGCAGAATAAATATGGATATGTAATATGAACAATGTTGAACAACATGTTGTTGTGTAAGTGCTTTGGGTTTCACTCTTTCACTCTAAAAGCGCTATATAAATGAATACTTTACTGTATGATTGCCCTTCATTTCAATGGGATTTTGTCATGCCTTTATGCAGCATTTTTCCAATGTTGCCCTTGTTATGTGTTTTCATTGTGACACTGAAAACTGAATACTGTTACCACACACAAGTATTTCATGATATTTTAAATGCACAGATACAGTTTTTTTACCATTACTTTTTATCCATTGTAGTTATGAAGTTGTGTGTTGAATCACAACCACAAAATGACAGTTCACATAGCACAAATGTTTCAATGCTCAAATGGTTGAAGGATCTGCGCCTGCTGTACCAACACACACACACACAAACACACACACACACACACACAGTGTTACTGTAGGTGCTGCTCATGTTGTTGCCTTCTGCTGCTGAGATAGTAGCAAAGTCTATACTGTTGTTTTCAAATGCATGTCTATATTCCCTGAGTGCACTGACATTTCAAGACCTACTTTATTCCATCAACCCCCTATGATAATACAAGCATGTCAACTGCTCCATCTAGGAGCCCAATAGCGAGGCAGAGGCGCGGTACAACAACGCCCATAGCCGGACCCGCGTTGTTGTGGAGAGGGCCCTGGGCATGTGGAAAGGTGTGTGAGCAAATCCGCTGGTGGCCTGAAGCTCCATCCTGCAAAGGCGTGCAGTGTAGTTTTGGTGACGTCGCTTCTGCAACATGGCCCTTCAGGATCACATCCCACTGCCGGCTGATGAGGAGCTGTTAGTGGAGGAGGTGGAAGAGGTCATTCCGGTGGCTGCTGCACACCTTCCTGCTGGCCTGGAAGCACACTGGGAATTAGTTGCACATATGTTTGGCCCCTAAACACCCAAACCCCACAATTCCCTGCCACATTCCCTGTTTTTTCCCCTTTTGTTTATGTTTTTTACATTTCTTTTAGTTTGGTGGGGGTGAGGGGGTAAATGTACTTAACTTTCCCACCATCACTTTCTCCCCATGATCCCTCCCACACACACACATGTTCCCTATGAGCCATGACATCAAAATACATACACAGATTGAAAGGTCACAAAGCAAAGGCAACTTACCATTTTTCCGCCTCCCATGACAGGCCTACCCATACCTGGGCCATGAAGGACAAGTTAATCAGTGAAAATCATGTCACATTTTGACACTGACCACAGCACTCTGCATGCTCACTCAAGTCCCAGAGGTCTTAAAGTTCTCCAAGCGAGAGGCTACTCAACTTCACAGCAGCATTCTCCAATGTCATTGTACCAACATAATTCAGCTATGTGTTCAAATATCAAGATCATATAATAACTGAGAGTAGCCTAACTTATACAGCCGCTAAACATAACTTGTGATCAGACAAGATACAACACAAACCCCACTCCACAGGCATACTCACCTCACACCCATCGACCCAGTCTTGAACCCCTGACCTCTCTCATGTAAAGCACACACGCTATAGTCTCTGCCACAGCACAGTCACTTCACCACATCATAATGGGCTGTAGAGTCCATACCGTTAGCTATGTGTATGATTAGCAGATGCTTCATCCAAACACTTAACATACGACTACAATGTAACGTTATCCTTTTATAACAATTACGATGCTAGCCTCACATAACAATACCGTTGGCATTCAAAAGCTTTATCACCAGATAACTTAACGGGTGTTCTAAAGAATCTGTGCTGACACATTAGCATTAGGCTACATGTAAATTCACGAATAATAACAACACAGATGATTGCGGTCACCATAACACTAAACCACAGGCCGCTCTGTTGTAGGCTAACTCCACAACACTTCACTTTCCACTGTACCACATAACGTTGTCCAGTAATGTGCAATTGTAGCCTCCAGCAATGCTATGGTATGGTATCCCACAGCAATGTTATGGGATGTTTAATGGCTACCTCTCATCCATCTGTCAGCTGCGTGTTCCGTCATCAGGGTTACGTCGTCTCCAGCAACTATGCTTCTTACGACATACTACAGGTCGAGAGGTGTAGCCAGAGAGGGTTCAAGCGGAGCTAGTAATCAAGGATCTTTGGTGTAGCTGTAACTACACAACTTTACGATAGTGGTTGCGAACGTTAGTTGCTACTATGGTTTTGGGAAACACTGACGCAGTGTCACGATGCATCGTACTATGTAAGTTCCACCACCATAGTTCACACTATCGTTTTGGGGAACAGTTGTGTCGTACTTACATAGTTGCAACCATGTTAGTTGCTACCGTAGTTAGCAACGATGCTTTTGGGAAACGCACTCCCGGCTAGTATTAAAGACAGGCGTCTATATGAGACAGGCCTTTAATTCCCTTTACACAAAACTTTTCCTCTGCAAAGATGGAAAATATTATCGAATTAATTATTTCAAACACTGAATGTCTACCTAGGGTAATATCAGGTAAAATGGGCCATCAGCTAAAATGGGCCATTTAAGGTTTGGGGGTCCCAGCCCCTCTGGAATTTAGAGCCAATGACTGCAAAGGATTTCAGACTGTTGTCATAACTGCTTGACAAGTAACAGGTGATTTGATTGGTTTATGGTTGCTATGGTGGGCGGGGCAATAGTTAAAATCAAGACTGCACCAGAAAGCTGCATCAGAGAGGGTTCAAGCGGAGCTAGTAATCAAGGATCTTTGGCTGCATGGTATAGCCTGGCGTATCAAATCTAACTAAACTATAAGGATGATAAATCTATAAAAAAAAAAAAACATGCACATAAAAAAACTATGCATAACATATGTCTTGATGGCATCCACCAGAAATAATGCTGTTAGTTTGGTATATGAACTTATTTTTTGTAAAAGTGATGTTTTTCTTAGCGGCCCAATTTACCTTAACCCACTGAGGTAAAATGGGCCACATGGTTTCAGCTAAAATGGGCCATCCTCTGTGTCACTCACAAACACACATACACATGTGTGTGAGTGTGTGTGTGTGTGTGTGTGTGTGTGTGTGTTTGTGTGCACATACGCATTCACCCACACTCGCACACTTTGTGTGCACATACGCATTCACCCACACTCGCACACCAACCAACACACACACATGCATGGACACAAACACACGTACACACACACACACATGACCCCCCCCCCCCCCAGTAATAATGGTGGTCGATATTTTATTTACAGTGAGTATGGCAAATGCGAATGAAGTGAGAGGAGAGGAGAGAGGGAGAAAGAAAGAGAGAGGAAATGAGAGGAGGAAGGATGAGAGAGGAGACAAGCAGAGGAGAATAATGATATCAATGTTTTATTTTTTTAATATATCAGTTACCAGTTTTGTATGAATTTTTGTAATTTGCGCATTTCGTTCAAAATGTGTTGTTCACACACACACACACACACACACACTGATCTGTCACTGATCTATGTACTGATCTGTGCTGTTCCAAAATGTCTTTTTTAATTGCACATTTGAATAATATATTGCACCCACAATGTGTTTTTTTAATGGCACATATGAATATTGTGTTTTGAAATTAAAATTGATGATAAATTACCATTCCCTCTGCATTTTGACTGGCCAAATGCTACCTGAAACAGCTGGCCCATTTTACCTTAGATGCTGGCCCATTTTACCTGAAACTGCTTATGCTAAAAAAGTTGGCACAGTTGATGTTTCAAGAACTGTAGGGCCTAAATAATTATATTTTATGACATAATTTCAACACAAAATTATCAAAAACAGTCATTAGTAATCATAAAAACACTTGGAAAAGGCATAGTATTATATTATTTTCCCAACTGATTTACCAAAAAGTGGCCCAATTTAGCTGATATCACCCTATATGACTAGGCTATCTGATGACAATTACGGATCATCATTCATTTAGTGTTGAGATGTTGTTCATTGAGTGAGATACAGTAAGATCCAAATAGCGGGGATAGCCAGAACAGATTAAACACGTTTTAATTAAACGTAATCTACAAAGAGATCGTATCACACCGAAAGCTCATATTTTGTCACTAGCAAATAGCCTATATCGGTCCTTTGTCAAATACAGTTGCATTATCAGCCCTGACCAAAACTGTTCAGGAATTATTTATGCAAAAGTGGAACGTGCTTAATGTTTCATTCTCCCTCCTTTTCGGCACGAATGAAACAGCATGAGAGAGCATGAACCATATTGTTTCTCCCGTTTTGTATTTGCCAAATTTGACAACAGTCTACATTCAAATCATAGCCTACTTCCAGGCTCGCGGGAACGTATTTTTGACCAGGGGTGCTGAATAACAAAATAATCATGGATGTCCGACGATTTCTCCCCCAGCATATGATTCGAATTTAGACAGCTAAATACGCAATTTCACCGCCGTGTATGAGTAGGTCTAAGAGTGAGAAGTTTTATAATGCCCTGTGCAGCCACCTTCCACTGCAACTATGTACAGCACTTGCCACCGACTCATCAATAAAAACTGTGCGCACACACAGCAGTCCCATAGCGCACTTGACTTTACATCATTAACCTATTTCAGTAGGTTATATAGCCATAGAATGTCCGTAGACGGGCTCTGATATAGCCTAGTCTAAGGTAAATTCCTTTTCTGACTTCTTTCTCTTTATCGCCATGGCATTTAGAATAAAGAATAACGTTCGCGAACGGTTCTGGTTTTGTTGCAGCATAAAAACAAGCTTACCATCGGCCTCCGCAAATTTTAAACACAAGGGATGAATTGAACGATGACGAAGTCCGACATATAGGCATAGTTCATATTGGAAAAAAAGTTATACAATTTGGAACTCTAGCTTTTCCCCACCGCAGTCTTTTAATGCCATCTAATCATAACGTGCCCAGTCTGCGCCATACTTAAGCCCAAATCACACCCAAGATTCGCAACGAGATGAGCAGCAACTTCATGCAACATTCTAAAACCTTGCAACTGTGACCAGACATGTGAATGCTTTGCGACGGCTTGTAACGACGTGCAACATCTAATTCACACTGCTGTAACCTCCTTTCTGTAACGGTTTCGTGTCATTGCGAATCTTTAAACAGACGATATGACGGGTTTTAGAAGATTAAATACAACCCGAAACTAAAAAACAGACCAGGCCTCTACTGGAGACCGGCCTTTAACCCAAACCTGTAGCCACAGGCGTTTAAAAGAGAGGCGTCTCTTAGGGACTCGGCGATTATTTGAAGTTTTACGGTAATAGCAATTTAGCCCACTGTGTTCTATGCAGAGCTTCTATGTGGCAACAACAATCCTTCAACAATCGTGAATATTTAGTTAAATGCACATGCAGAGGAAGAGCAGCGGGCTCGTTACGAGAGAGCGGGTGGGGCGAGGAAAGGCTGTGTGAGTAAAAAGTGCAGCTCAATGAAATTATTTTATCTTATCTTTAATTTAAATAGTATGCCTACAACATAGAACATCAATGTGTGGTGGCCGGTTTTGATTTCGTGGTGCCCAGCCACAGATTAGTCAACGTATGGAAAACACTGAAGGTGTAAAATTAAAAATATTTAGCAGCACACTTGACGAATCGACGCTCATATTTTGCGTCGACGTATTTTTTGTTGTCCCAGCCCCAATTGTAGGGGCTTAGGGCTGTCCTTGACACAATAAGGCCAGAATATGACAGAATATTTCCTGTGACTTCTGAAATGACTTCTGAGAGTTACAGCTGCAGTTTCCTTGAAATCTCTACAAATGTGAATGTCTTTTGCATACAGACTAAAATGTATTTATTGTGATTAATTCAGTGGTTGGTACATACTAAAACACAACACTTATACAATGGTTATAGCTAAATAATCTTTAATACAATAAAAATATTTTGTGAGAATATAAGGTAAATATACAGCTTGTATAGTTAACTGTACACAGTTCTGCACCAATCAAATGTCCAAGTCGGAATTGGTCACCTAAAAAGCATTCAGTCTATGCGGTTTATGTTCCTTCCTCACATAGACACTGCTCATTCATCCATGTAATGCAATCTTTCAATCCTATAAATAATAACTATAAACATTGGAATTTATGGCCTAAAAGATAGATACAGATTCCAGCACACACTTTGAATCATTAATATTGGTGTTTTTTTATATAAACGAGTATTGTTTCAGTCCATGCAACTGCATATATGACAATGCTGTCTATGTTCACTGTACAAAAAGTATGAATAATATTATAATCCTCGACCCTTCACACATACTCACAGGCATACTACATAATCTACTACACCATTGGATTGTTTGTCTCTGTAAAGTACAGACGTGATTGTATAAAAAGTTGTATGTAAAAACAGCGCTTAAGGCTAAAATGAGTCTTGGAAAGCTCAGATGATTGAAGAGATCACAGCAGCATAAAAGGTCTTGCATGTCTCTCTTTAGCATCTTTAATTTGAAGGCTGCGCTTGTCTGGCCTCAGGCCTTGTGGTAATTTTAATACATGCACTTCAGTGCCTTCAGTTTCCCATCGGAAAGCTAGTCATTATTAACTCATCAGCAGACCATTACCGCGTAAATATATGTCCAGTGGCTACCTAAGGTTGTTCACAGCTATTTAAAAGCTTCACTAATAAATGTTTTAAGAACATCTCTTAAATGTGTAACATTTTCCTCACGATTAGTGTTAAAATGTACATGTAGATTCTTTATGTAGATGGAAGATTCTTTATCGTCATCAAAGCTCATGCAACTTTTATGCATTTATGCACCTTTTGCCCTGTAAATATGTCTATCTTCCTTTTTTCTATGAGCAAATTGCAATTGATTAGGCTCTAATAAGCTACACACATTTCTATCTCTGTATCTCCCAACAGCACCGCCAGCCTGAAGGCAGTGTGTCTAGGGATCTACTTCTAATCAGACCAGTAGAGACAGTGCTGAATATTGGAGGAACCGTTTGAGTGAGTGTGTGTGTGCGTGTGTGTGCGTGTGTGCGCGCGTGTGTATGTGGGTGCGTGTGAGTGTGTCTCAGTTCTTTGTCCCTTTCTTCCTCTGCTCTAGTTCCTGGAAGCGTTCTTCTCGTCCTAGTGCGTGCTGTGCACCCACTCTCTGTGCAGCCTCCATGGCAGTGATGTCAATCTGGGCATATTTAGTGGAGCCCCCTCCTGTCAGAAGGCATAAACATCATCTGTTAAAGGCCAACAGACAGACAACAGACAGAAAGCAAAAGGTTGCAGAGACCAAACCGTACAAACAACCAATTGTGCTCCATTGTGCCTCGCCTCACTTAGTGTGTTGATCTGAATCAATATACTTGTGGTACCAATGTGATGACATTAAGAATGGTACCAATTTAATATGCCACCATACATGTAATGACCGGAAAGGAGTAAAGCAGTGGTGAATGGACAGTGAGTGACAGTGGGTGAGTGTGTCCACTATGACTGAAAGGAGACAGGGCTGTTACCCCTGACTGCAGCAGTGGGCTCCTGGAGGTCCTGCAGGTCCAGTTCCATGTAGTGAAGCTGCCTCTTGGACGTTGGGCTGATGGGGATGTTCACATAGTTGACGCCGTCCCCAAGAAACCGGTCTGATGGTGGCATTCTGGTGGCATCTACTGGAGATGGCAGTGCTGCACCTACAACAAAGATTAGAGTCACCTTTATGGGGAACACCGTGGCGAGTGTGTGCAGCCCTAACCCTAACCGAGACTCTAACCCTAACCCAGACCCTAACCCAAGGAAATAGAACATTGCACCCCTTCTGCAACACTTACATTCATGAATATACTTATTACAGCTGTCCTCACTTTGTAGCAGATCCTTTCACAGTAATACCACAGACTTAAGACTGAGTGGTGTCAGTTTTGCATCAAAAGATTTGCTACAGTCATAAAATAACTTGTGGAATTACCGGTAAGTGTCTATCTGTAGATGCCTCACAAACAATTTGTGTGTGTGTGTGTGTGTGTGTGTGTGTGTGCGTGCGTGTGTGTGTCTGTGTGTGTGTGTGTCTGTGTGTGTATGCGTGTGTGTATGCGTGTGAGTGTCTGTGTGTGTGTGCGTGTATGCGTGTTTGTGTAATATCACAATGTTAGCTGTAAATGTATCATTACATGACTAAATCTATGGTAATGAATGTACTAACACTATTAGTGTGAGGCAGAGACACATACTCTGAAGTGCATTTATGACTTTTATCCACAGAACCATGTAAAGGTGCACATTTTAAGTCTAAACATTAGAAATGTTCACAATGTACACACATTACATTAAATCAACATAGTGTCTAGCTCTGGGCATTCAGGTTAATGTATTCTGTGAGTGATTTAAATTCACAACGCACCACCGTCTCCAGATGGAAGGTCACTTCTACGCTGTGCCTCGGAGGTTAAGGCCATCCGCTCGTAGTTCTCCTTTGCCTCCGCTGAGGAGGTGATATGAACAAATGCATTAGCATTGACATGCTTGGCAGGGGAACACATGCTTTCACTCAGCCTTTCTCCAGGCACCTCCATAAAGAAAGATAATGAAAGGTATAGATCTTTGGGACTTCCTCCTACAACGTGCTAATTATGAGTCCAATTTCCCCCCTGCTCAGAGCTGTCCTTACCGCACACAGATGCCTGCCGAAGAAGCCTCGGGGAGCCGATGAAAAATGGAGGTTTCACCAGCAAGCTGGCTGTGAGGAAGGAGGGGAGAGGAGAAGAGAGAAAGAGGGGATGAGAGGAGGAGGGCAGAATGAGAGGAGGCGCTAGCAACTTTTCTGTTATCTCTGCAGCAGTGAGAAAGGTGACATGAGAGGAAAGCAGATGAGCATGTGATGAGAGAAAGAGAGAGGAGAGAAAAAGAGAAAGTAAAGGATGGGGGAGGGATGGAGCAGAGAGGAAAAGAGACGCACAGTATCTAGTGTCCTTTCTCTGTTGGCATGGAGATAGAAAGATGTGTGTTCCCACATACCTTCCGTGTCTCGAGAGATCCTCTGCAGCTGAGCGTAGGTGCCCATCAGTTCATACCGGCCTCTTTCTTCAAACTACCAAGAGAGAACACATTATTATGAGTGAAGCCTTGCCAGAAGAGGATCGGCATGTATTTCTGTAATTCAAACCATCTCTTTAAGAGACAAAGATATCAGAGAAAAAGCACTGACAGGAGTATCACCCATGGAATTTTGCTAAAGGTCTATTTTTATTTAATACTCAAGGGTGCATATTATCCAGATCCAACCCTTTAGTACTGGTGCTGTCCTCAGAAGTAAGTTTCTGATACAGTGCATACGGAAAATATTCACAGCGCTTCACTTTTTACACATTTCGTTATGTTTCAGGCACATCTTAAAATGGATTCAATTTTTTTTCTCTCATCAATCTACACACAATCCTCCAACACCCATGACAATACTCCAACACACATCTGACAGGTAACCAAGGACCCAATGGTCACTATGAATGAGATCTAGAGGTCCTTTGAGAGGATGAGAGAAGCACAAAGAAGGACTAACATCAGTGCAGCACTCCACCAATCAGGCCTTTATGGTAGAGTGGCCAGATGGAGGCCATTTTTTTGCCAGGAGTTTGCCAAAAAGCACCGCAACGACTCTTAGACCGTCAGAAGTAAAACCTTCTGGTCTGATGAAACAAAGACTGAGCTATTTGGCCACAATTTCCAACGGTGTTTGTGGAAGAGACCAGTTGGAGTGTGTTGGAGTATTGTGTGTAGATTGATGAGAAAAAAAATAATTGAATCCATTTTAAGATGAGTCTGAAACATAATAAAAAGTGAAGCACTGTGAATACTTTCCGTATGCACTGGCTGTATATGGTCACAAAAAAACGCAGCACAACACATCTGTCATTCCAACTAGCGGTCTAAGCTAAGCCCACTCTAGGACAACCCAGTGGAAACGTGCACTTTTCCAGCTATATCACTTAAATACAACTCTTCTGTCAGTGTCAACTGTCCTCTTGTTGGTGTGTGTAAGGTTTTCATATGCATTTTCACTAGTCAAAATGATAGTTTTGTTTGTTTGATTATTTGATAAAAGTCTATACTGCTGCTTTAATATTGAAAAACCAAACTGTAATCAACTGTAATCACTTTACCTCCGGGGTTCCTGGAACCATTTCAGGCTCTTTCATATGCTCAACAGCTGAGGGACAAACAGCGGACATTTGACTTGGACTCCTTTCTGGTGAGGGGAAAATAGAAACTCAATAAACACCTCAGAGAACACTGTCACCATTTGCCCCTGGGCTTTCAGTCATCCCCCTTTGTGAAAGCCATGATAACACATTTATTTATCAACCATTTATTTATGGCCAATGAAGACCTTTTTAGCGAAGGCTAGAAGTAGCTTTGATTTGAAACACTCACCAGGAAACGATGGTGCAGGTGCAGGTAGTCCACCATGTTGCATAGAGTCTGTTCCCTGTGTTGGGTATAGGACACGGCCATGTGTTTTTTAGTGACAATCCTGGTAGGCTATACTCGTTTACAGTGCGGAGGATGTTCAGAAGGAAACACTCATGGAGTTGTGTGGTCTTTCATGGTTTGCTTTGAACTGCACCACAAGAGCAATGGACTGTGGCATTTATGAAAATTATCTTTTCATTTCTTGATTTTCTTTATTATTTTGGTCGTGTGGAGTATACAAGACTCAGCCTGATGTGATGCAGTGTGATTTGACATTTGATATCTGCTGATGCAGAAAATGGTCTAAACCACATCATCAGTCCAGTTCCCTCGTCTTTTAAATACTGATTTCCATTTGAAAGATTTTCTTTCACTATAGGTTTATCAAATAAAGCTATTCTATAATAAGTAAATTGACAAAATGACCCCATACCAATCCTCCTAATTACTGGTAAATGATCAATTACTTGGTCAATGGTCTTGTGCAAAAACACTTTCTATACACTCCATAGAATACATTACATTAGTTTGACATGCATTAGAAGACGACAAAAACAAACATCTTCGAGTAAATGCAACAGTATAGTTTCTGAGTGAAGCTGTTTGGACATCATGCAGGAACATTTTTATATGGATGCATTTTTCATCTCACTTTCATACAGTATAGTTTACGGTTATGGCATCTTAGAGGACACTTTCATCCAAAGCAAAGACAACCCTTCTTATACTTGCCAAGTTTGTCTGAGCGATAGCAGATGAACTATAATTTAGAATGGATATCTTAGTGTGAAACTGGACCCAAAAGGTTATGGTTATGCATAAATGGAGCATCACAGTAGTAATATAATGTCATATTTAGTATTATATTTCATGTCATATTTATTTGTGTTGTTCCTGCATGAGGCTCATTGTTATGCCAAAAGACCAGGCGACTGCACACAGTTTCCCAATGGAGCTCTTACCTGTGTGGAACACTTCCTAGCTGACACGCATTGCTCTTGAGTGATGTAGGTAGTATCAAAAAAGTGGCTGCACTGGGTGGGGTAAAAAATAGCGTGTTTGTTTAACACTGACTGCAGAGAAGGGATTGCCTATCTGATGAGGACAACAGCTACAAAGACAAGAAGATCTGGGCCTTAAGACAATGAAAGCAATAACACAGAGGGGAGTGATGGCTCATCAGGCGGATGAGAGGAAGCAGAGCAGGGAGAATGGTGTCTGAAAATCCCAATTGTCTTGTCTCATTATTTTTCATCGTCGGCATCCCCTGCCAATTGATCTATTCATTTCAATTCACTTGTATTTATATTATTCTAACAAATCTTGAAAATTACACAAAGCTTCATAGCTTGGAGACAAAGGCAACTTTAACGGCTTCATTTTGATAACACCCTTTTCATTACTTTATAATTAACTTATATTCATAATGTCTTTTTAATTTGTTTTTCACAGTCACTTTCATTTCAAGATGAGTGTGAAAGCATGTAGTTATCAGAGCAGTCCATAGCTGTCAACCCTCACGTTTTTTCCAGGTTTCTCACGTATTTTAACTTTTTTTCCCGCTGTCTTCCCGTCTTATAATCTTCCCGAAAAAAACCACGCATTTTAATACTGTCATGAATCCTGCCACCGGACCTGTTAGTCTCTGTACTGTTGTCCGGTTGCTACCCCCCTTGCCCTTCCAGCGAAACAGATGTTTTCAAATCATCATTTTGTTTGCTTGAAGGCGACCTTAGATGACATTAGCCTATTTAAGATAACAACGTGGTTGTTGCGAGAGCACAATTTTGCCGCCAATCTGTAAGTCCTGTTAGACCTAGCTTCACACCTCATTTAGCAATTTTGTAGTCTGAATTCTTGCTTTTAGCAGAGAGATAGCAACAGAAAGACGAACGTTGAATTTTTCCCGTATTTTGGCTGCAAAAAAATCTCCCTTATTTCCAATGCTCAATGTTGACAGCTATGGAGCAGTCAGAGAGGCAGAGGCAGGCGTGGCATTGCTGGTGTCATAGGAGGCATTAACAATGTGAGGTGTGATGACAAGGTCAATTAGTTGCTAATTAAGTTGAACTTCAATTCTGCTACTGCATTGACTGTCCAGTTATTGTTCAGCATGGAGAAAAGTTTGAATGTTCCAGGTGTAAACCCCTGATGACTGTGTTGTAGGCCTATGGTGAGAGAGATGTTATGATGTTATGCTGTGGGTGAGGTGTTGAGGACTAGCTCACCTTTGTGCCTCTACACACTGGGCAGGTGTTTGGGCTCGGTAAGCCTGCTTGGGGAGGGACCGGAAAGCCTTTGGGAAGGCCTGCCCAGGCCAGCGTGGACTTACTGCCCCCCTCGTGGCCCAGAGGACCCGCCTCAGCCTGAGCCTCACGCAGCCCTGTGCCTAGATCCTGACCCCCAGCGGCCCCGCAGAGGCCAGTCCAGTCCTTGGTCAGCAAGCTCGGGGGCAGGATGCGTCTCGGGGTGTCATAGAACGGGAGCTGCGGTGTTGGTGGTGGCGTTGGCAGTTCTTGGTCTCTGGCCACAGGGGGCACCTGGTACTCCGAGCTGCTAGCGTGAGCCCAGGGAGTGGGTGTGGTCCCTGTGGAGACGGAGCAGGAGCAGGAGGAGGAGGAGGAGGAGGAGCTGAGCTCCATGCTGGCTCTCGTGCCGGACACCCCGACTGGGCCGAGGAGGCTAGACACAGAGGCCGAGGGGGGCAGGCTGAGCAGGGAGCCGAACTCCTCGGCTTCGACCGCCGCCATGTCCAGGCTGCCCGTGCACGAGGAGAAGCTTCCGGAGTAGGACGAGTGGCTGCCCGTGGTGGCGATGCCACTGTCCGTGGAGCCCTGGCGTCCGGCGTCCCTCAGCCCGCGCCCACGGCCCAGCTTCAACGAGGAGGCGGACGAGGAAGGCCGGAGGATCGCGCCGCCTGCGCCGCCCATGACCGCCGCGTAGAGGCTCTCCTCGGCACTCAGCGACGGCGTCAACGTGCGTCTGGAGGTGGCCGTGGAGGTGCGGGACGCCATCACGCTGGAGGACACGGCGCCGGTCAGGGGCGTCGGGGGCCGCTTGGACGACTCGGGCCAGAGGGTCAGGCGGCTGCCCAGGCTGGTGTCGGAGTGGCTGGCCTCCGAGGAGGAGCTGGACATGCTGCAGTCATCCCCCGCTGTAGACGTGCTGTAGCTGCAGGTGGACGCTGGCAGCAGAAACGCGGCATAAGCTCGTAATAAGGTAAACAAACAGCCACAGATACACAGGACACAAGCAAGGACACACTATCAAGCTGTCCACGGGGACTAGAGTGACCTTCCACTTTTACAGGTCTACTTCACTTCTTATTAGTTACCCATGCAACGAAGGCACAGGCTTTGTACAGTTGATTTCCAAGTAGAATGTGCAATTAAATTATGATTTTTTTTTTTTACTATGGACATGACAATAACAGTCAGCAAAAATGCCATGCTTAAATGCTTAAGCCTCCCTTTCCCATACAGATTCACTGCTCAGGTCAACACCTGGAAACTGATACACAAGGCAAAGGTCATCTTTCTAGAATGGTTTGTATTTGTGTGTGTCTGCATCCTTTAGTCCCACTCAGGAAATAATAACATGTAAAACTTAAACTCAGAAAATAATCCGTGAGTGTATCATCATGGGATATCATCATACCAGTCTTTTCATGTTTTACACAATCTGAACACATTTACTAAAAGACAAAAAACCTGAACCTACATACTGTCAACTGAAAACCAAATCAAATGTACTCTGCTGCTCAAAACCTGGTATCTGGTGTATCCAGTTGATAATCCATCAGATAGCTTCAGATAGTGTACTAATGAATTATTAACTGGATATAACAGTCAGATATAACAATATGTGACCCTGCAAGGCAAAACCAGTCGCTTTGGTAAAATTTACAAAATTAAGTTATGGTGCTCACTAGCCTAGAAATCTAGACGCACCCTAGCGGCGGCAAATTAATTTGCTCAGCCTGTACGTCTAGTATCAAACCATAGGGATTTCTATTGGCTGACGCCGTGGACCTCATCCAATCACAGCGCTCTATTTTGTTAGAGAGTCTTAAGGCGGGCTTAACAGGATAACGACAGTCCTGTGACGGTGAACAACAAGGAAGGTGGCTATGGCTAACGAAGAGCGGTTGTTTGAATCAGTGTTGGCGTCAACTTTGGAGGAGTTGGACTTGTGCTTTTCTTTGAAAGTTGAGCAACACAATGCACTTAAGTAATTCCTTTCGAAGAAGGATGTATTTGCCATTTTGCCGACCGGATACGGATATGGTCGTAGCGCTGGCCTATTGCATGCCTAGGCAGTTTGAAAGACAATTCTCTGCCCGCCCCTTGGATTAAGCGAGGTAAATGGTTCGATTCCAGACTATACATTTCAATGATATAGGATGGCCCGCCAGGCTAGGTGCTCACATGAACGACCATAAACTATGCTTTCCAACGATATCGAGGGTATTGCAAAAAGTATGGCTAAGATAACGGCATCCAAAGTTGACATGGTTCTCCTGTCGCGATACGCCAGAAGAGGAGAAAATCACCGTTTTAAGTAAATTGTCACGTGCGAAGTGTGAGGACACAGCTATTATTAGCCTTAAGGTAGCGTGACCTTGAAGCGGATGACTGACTATGTGCAGTTTCATCAACCGTGCAGTGCCCCCTAGTTAATACCATAGACTGTAAAAAATACGTGGAACGGTCATAAGGTGTCACTATAGAACATAATTAATGTACTTCGGGGAAAGTAAGGGGAGAGGAAGTTCTGTGTACACAGATTGTTTATAGGCTACTTTTAAAATGCGCCAATGGAAAACTTATCCTGGTCCCTAAAATCACGCCAGGATATTTCTAAAAGTTCGTGATTTTGATAGCCTAGAAATCTGGACGCGCCCCTAGCGGCAGCAAATTACATTTGCTGCCAGGGCTAGTCTAGCAACTCTCCGTTGGCTTGTGACCTCCAGAAATCGAAACTTAATGAGGCCAATGAAATCGTGTATAGAGTCGTTAGGTGGGCTTAACATAATGATTGATGGCAGAGTTGCAACGGTTTGGCTTGAATTCCCTGCTACTTGAAAACAAATAAGATGGATGTTGCTGCTGGCGAACAGTGTGACACGAGTTAAGCTTTTTTTTAAGTTGGCAAACGTTTGAACTAGCCAACTAGCTCCGCTGGTTGGAAACGCATGGGACTCATAGCGTTGCCGCTGTCTTATTGCGTGCAGAGGGAATTTGAAAGACAACTGATTATCCCGCCCCTCGGACTGAGCATTGCGAACGGTGAGTGCCCAGACCCTACATTTTAATGTGGGTCTGGCTCGTCAGGCTATGATTTTGATCATTCGTGCCCTGAAAGGCAAGTCTTTCATATTCATATTCGGTTACATCTGCCAAGAAGGATATAGAGCTGACACATTGAGTAACGAGTAATGAGTAGCCTAATGAGTAAATTTTAGCTCTAGCCTACCGTAAAACCTTATAGCGGCGTGGACAAAGGGAATGACTGGTGTTGAATCTTCACCTAAATAAAGTCAGGGTTTAACAGTCAAAACGTATGTTTATCCGTGAAATTTGTTCACAATATGAAAGTGTAGACTGTATACTGTCGAATTATGCGAAAAAGTGAAATTCGACATTTTAGCCCGTACGTTTGTTTATCGTGGATTTTCTCAAAATAGCACCGTGCGCAAAGCGACTGGTTTCACCTTGCAGGGTCACATACAATATTATTATTATTATTATTGTTATTATTATTACTATTATTATTATTATTATTATTATTATTGTTATTGTTATTATTGTTAATTATATTGTTATTATTGATAATAATAATAATAATAATAATAATAATAATAGATATAATAACAGATTCATGGATGTGCACATGGCTCCGCTGTGCACCTGCAGGCTTACCTGTGCTGCTCTGGCGACTGCAGGTGGACAGTCTACTGAGACGTCTCTCCAGCTCACTGGCCTCCTGCTGGATCTTTTCCTCAGACGAGCTTGGTTTACTGCCCGCTTCTGCAGGGAGTCACACACACACACACACACACACATACACACACAAACACACACACATTAGGGCCAGGATTACAAGCTGCTGTTAAAGGAACAGTTTTATGGGTGAAAAACCTGCAAAATGTTTGCATCCTCACTAAACACACACACACACACACACACACACACACACACACACACACACACACACACACACACACACAAACCTTGTAAAAGTGTTACAACCACAATTAAGAAAAACGTCCCTTGGGTTATATTGTAATGAAAAGTCTACCACATTCACCCATTCAGGTGGTCATTGTCATGAACAGAAGGTTGCCGACAGGCTTGTGTTTTTATTAGATTGTAT
>NC_055957.1:33997807-34027807 GCF_018492685.1 Alosa sapidissima
TCCCACGCTACTGCTGAAGATCCTCTCATTTTCAGTCAAAGAAAGTGAGCATCAAAATAAGGGTGGGTTTTGTGAAGGACTGAGTATTGCATTTGCAAATTGCTGTTTTTGCCAACATTTCAGTATGAATTATTAATTTAACTGATGAGCTTCAGATATTTATTAGGTCTTAAAAGTCACAGATAAAATATCCATGCAGCACATTTTTTGTAGAGCTGCGTTTGCTTTTTTTTGCTTTTTTTTCATCTCAGGGTTATTGCAATATGTGGCGGAGTGAAGCATTCATCTTGCCCGCTCTTTCAACTTGGCACAAACTGACGAGCCAGCAGAATTACACTCTAAAGTGTATCTGAAGGCACGCCACACACCCATCAAGCTAACTGATGAACCGAAGTGAAATTATATTTCTCCGGCACCTCACTGCACAATAGAGTCCTTCTGTCAGATGTGTGAGACTGTGGCCTGTGTTTTACGTGGCTCAGCGATATAAAATAAGCTAATTTCTTCTTAAACACATCCATTTGATCCAGTAATGACATCATGTAATTGAATGTGGGGCTGTGTGCTAGTCTCCTCCAATCAAAGGTCATTAATGTATTATCTTAATTACATGAGGTAAGCTCTGTTATTAATGATGCGCCCGGGGCAAATCTGTTGAATATCACTGCCACTGGACAAAGCTGAGAAAGCATTGGCAGAAACAAATTGAGTCTAAATCCAATTTCCCTTTCTATATTATTCACCTACTGCAATTCTCTCACAGCTGAAACTTCATTAAGATGTCTCTTATGTTGTTGTTTCTTGCACTATTGTGTAGGGAGCAGAGAGCAATGAATAATTCAGCGTGCTCTTTCAGTCCGACTTCACCATTACGAGTAGTAATAGATTGATTTTAAAGGGACTTGTTTCACCAGGAGCACAGAGGAGAGATAGACGTTAAATAAATCGCTCAGTCACTCCGAGACTCAGTGGCCTGTGATGACCATGCCGTCTGTCCTCTGGACTTGGCATCTGGTCGGGCATATTTATGGACAGCCTAGTTGGCACAGGGCCCTGTGCGCACAACACCACTCCCTAAATGCATAAAACTGCCTCGAGTTCCTGAAATTACTGACCGGGGGTCCTGCAGACGCTTGGCAGATTCTTCGAATGTCACAGATTAGGTGGGCGACAAATTAATTAGCCGGCTTCTAATGGACACGAACGCTGCACGTATTAGCAGAGTCTTTGAGTCTGTGTATTTAGTACAGGCTGAAACTCTGGAGCCAGTTGGGGGGAGTGAGCTACTAGAGCAAATGGGGAACAACTGTTTGTGGAGTGAGTCAGGTAGTTTGGAATGGCAGATGGGGCCCAATTCATGTGTCACGCGCAAAAGTGTGATGAAAACTGATTTCATGCAACATACTTTCACATGAAAGAGGAGTCTCCAGGGACAGAGCAACTCATCTGAATAATACATTAGAAAAGAGACTTTAAAAGGAGACAAGAAAAGTCTATCAGTCTATCAGAAAAGTCTATCAGCTACAGCTCTATGAGATCCACGTGACACCCATAAATAACTTGATTGCCTGTTGCTATGAACCGTACCCAACTCACACACTCATGTTAAATTCAGCACTTAGTATTTTTCTTCACTTGTATTAAAACAAAAAAACAGCTACTCACAGCAGCCGCAGCGAGTCCCGCCCTCAAAGACAAAGCCATTGGGCACTGCTCCATACCGCCGCAGATCAGAGAGTTTCCATTGGCCGGCAACAACCGGAGGGAGGTCCCTGGTGACGACGAGCAGGTTGTTACACAAATGAAGGGTGGCGGGTCCACTCTCTAGTTTGGTGCCTGGGAGGACATGGACGTTAAACCTGTGGGCTGATACACAGTGGGTTTGGGGTGAACACCTACAGGCCGAGGTACACACACATTACTACCACACATTACACACACATTACTACACATGACTACCACACATTACACACACATTACTACACATGACTACTACACATTACACACACATTACTACACATGACTACCACACATTACACACATTACTACACAGATTACAGCATATGATCATATGAAGATAAAATAATAGCAGATATATCTCAATTAACGAGACATATTATTTTATAAAATTCAACAATTAGTGTTTTTTTTAGAGATGAAGGACAATTATTCTCATTCGCCAGGTGAGCATAATGGATCATCCTCAGAGGTGGAAAGTAGGCCTAACGAAATACATTTACTCACGTTACTGTATTGAGTAGTTTTTTCTGTGTATTTTGTTAATAGTTTATAAAATCGGTATTTTAAATTTTACTTGATTACATTTTGAGTGAAGTATTGTACTTCGCTACGTAAAAAATCCCATCCGTTACTTGAGTAAAAAAAAAAAAGTTAAGACTAAAGAAAACAGAAAGGGAGAGAAAAGAAATCGCGCCCTAAACACTAGCCTAGTGATAATGATCAGCATGTAGCCTACAACAGGACATGAATCAAGCTGGCGCCATGCAGTCTTTCTGAAAGTGATGGAGATGGAGCTGGATCACGAGATGCATCAGATTACATGTGTAGCCTAACCCATGAAAGTGTATTTTCCGCTATTTCAATGGGTTGTCTCAGTTCGTTTTAGCACTAATGATTGCGGAGATATATTCAATAATCTTTTTAGTAACCTGACTTGGCTTTCTTGGAGAAAGACATTGCACCAGCAGCACAACAATTAGCAGTCCACTACTAGTGATGCTCAACTAAATAAACAAAAGATAGACTACCTTATGAATCGTGCAGGCGGACTAAACCATTTAGCTCTTTAGCAAGGGAGAGTGAGAGTGACCTTAGACAGTTTTCATTATGTTTTGTATACAAAATCCAGTCAGTCAAACTTTAAATTTCGTCTGACATTCATTTTAAAATATTCAGGTAAAATAAATATATGGTGGACATATATATATATATATATATATATATATATATATATATTTTTTTTTTTTTTTTTTTTTTTTTTCCCCCAGTAATAAGCTTAAACTTCCAGTGCGTCTATTCGAAATTTTCACCACACATTATATTAACACACATATAAAAAATTCAAACATAAGAGTTATGTGTATTAAAGTGGAATGACACAGGAAAAAAGTATTGAACGTGCCTACTGAAATTTCTTCAATACTTTGTGGAAAAGCCTTTGTTTGTAAAGACAGCTTCAAGACATTTCCTGTATGACAAAACGTATTAGTCACAGTATCAGGTGTGATTTTGGCCCATTGTTCTAAACAGATTCCAGGGGTCCCTCTTGTGAATCCTGATCTTTAGTTACTTCCAGAACTGTTTAATTGAATTTAATTGAATTGGCTGCCTTCAAGTCTTTCTGGAGCTTTCTCCGAGTGGTCCTTGGCTCTTGGAATCGACTATCCTTCTGACTCCCTGGTCATATTGCGAGGAGATCCTGCATGGCAGTGATGTTTCTTCCACTTGCAGATAATGGCTCCCATGCTGCTTACTGAAGATTCTGAAGTTTTGAAATCTGTAACCAGTTTCATTGATATGTTTTGCGACAATAAGGTTGCAAAGGTCTTGGGAGAGCTTTTTGCTTTTATCCATCATGAAATGTTTCTTGTGTGACACCTTGGTAATGAAAAACCTTTTTATAGCCCATCAATATACTAACCAAGCTTATATTAATTTGCACAGATAGAAAGGATAACTACTCTAACTACTTACAGATTCCAGCTCGTTCCTTCCCTTTCCTTGCCTTAGTGCTTTTTCTTAGCTTGTTCAATACTTTTTCCCTGTGTTATTCCACTTCATTACACATGACTCTACTTATGGAGTTATTTGGATTTTTTATGTGTGGATTACCTGAGTTATTACTAATGCCTGGTGAAAATGTTGTACCCCCCGTATTCCACTTTTCAAGGGCCCTCTCCTCCATTGGGGACTTCCCACTTTCCCCCCCAGTTTGACGCCCTTTAATCTGCTGAACCTGCTCGTTTCCAAATATAAAAAAAAACTCTGCAACTCAACATTGGCCTGCCTGCCTCAGCTGCCTGTGAGGGGCTTTTCAGTTGTGCTGGATTACTGTTCACTGCAAAGCGACGCAAGGATAAGTGCAACTAACTTTGAAAATCAACTACTGCTCTTAAAGGAGAACTCCGGTGATTTTTCACATAGATCTCCATTTCTCAACGTCACCGAGTACTGTCGGTATGAACAAAACTGAAACAATCGGTTTTACCTAGCTCGAGTTGCTGCAGCTACAGCGCTACACACTGGGAGCATGAACATGGCTGCCTTAGCTGCTGGCTGCAGCAACTCGAGCTAGGACCAAAGTCTTTTTCAGGCAAGTACCTCCACTCGGCGGCCATATTGCAACACTTTTTGGGCACTTATCATGCATCTATTTCGGCAGAAATGCGTGTGCGTAAGGCTTCACGACACCAATCTTGCTCCAGCAGCGAGATCACAACAGATGATTGGCACGATGTCTTCACAGCACACCACATGATTGGCTCAATGTATTTTACAACACACCACATGATTGGCTCAATGTATTCACATGTCAACGTTTTGCCGCGGAAGGGTTGTGATATTTGTAGATAACTGACTAACCCCATGCATTACTATGGAGGATTTTTTGAGTGCTGTATCTCCTCAGTAGAAAGTCTCTGGTAAAACTGGTTGTTCTGGTACCCCCCGCCCCCCCCAAAAAACATTATATAGAAAGAAACTAAGTAACTTTTACTTAAAGTACATTTTAAATTAACTACTTTTTACTTTTACTTAAGTACATTTTCAGATCGGTATTTTAACTTGTACTTAAGTAATATTTCATCAAGGTATTGGTACTTTTACTTGAGTACAATATTTTCGTACTTTTTCCACCTCTGATCATCCTAACATGTCACTGGCATTTAAATCCTGACAGTGGTCACAGCTTCAAGGCTGAATTGTCTGAATGCTGCAAAATGAAATGGCTGCATGGAATGTCATACATTAGTATGCATTGTTACCTCGTGAGGTGGTCCAACACAGTGGAAGACTATTATTCTCCCAGATAGCATGAGTAACATGGCCAAGATGTTAAATGATTTCATTTCACATCTGGAGTCATGGGTAATGTTCTATGGTGAAAATAACACTGAAACACTGAATCAATAGTCTGTTCATTTGACATACTATCCTTTATATTCCTCTCACTGATTAATCATTTAGGCAGTGACACAATGCTATTACCATAGAACTTGATAAATGAGGGAGGCCATTAGAAAGTATTTATATAGAAACCATTAGCAAAACCCCCTTTCTAAGCCTTCATTCATCATTCATCGTTTCAGTGTTTTCCAGCCAATATGGCTTCCTTTGTGTACATAATGTCAGGGAAACATAATGGGGCAGGTCTAAAGATGAATAGCCAGTCAGACAAAGCCAGTGTTAAATGCATGTTATGCATGCTGAGGTTCTGTCCACACAGATGTGTAAAAACACAGAACCCTGTGTCCAGTCTAGAGAACCATAACAGACACAGGGGAACATGTCCAGGAGGGTTCAGGAGTGGACACTCTCTGCTTCATTAAAATCTCAAAGTGAGAGAACTGAATTTCAAAAATCCCTAATATGCCAACAAGGCATCAGAATTTCTCAGGATTGCCTGGCTAATCGTGTGCCATTCTTACCACAAAACAACACCTCCACACACATTCGCACGCACACACACACACACACACACACACACACACACACACACACACACACACACACACAAACTATCTCTCTCTGAATTAATATTATGGTGTCAGAACAAGACTCATCCATCTGCTTGTCCATCTCATTCCAACAGATCTGCTAACTGATTCACCAGCTTTGCCAAATCTTTAGGAGACTGGCTGAAATGACCTACGAGACTCCACAGCGCTCACTAAAATGTGCTGGAGATTAACTACCATAGGGATCTACATTAGAGCACAGCTTGTGGCATCCCAACCATTACAAAC
The DNA here is from genome assembly GCF_018492685.1 of Alosa sapidissima. Taxonomy (NCBI): domain Eukaryota; kingdom Metazoa; phylum Chordata; class Actinopteri; order Clupeiformes; family Clupeidae; genus Alosa; species Alosa sapidissima. The sequence continues at coordinate 34,003,792 of NC_055957.1, forward strand.
ATCACAGATCAATCATTTGTCATTCTCAACAAATAAAGCTTGCACACGCATACACACAAACACATGCATGGCTACAATGTGCACACACAGATACACAAAAACACACACACATACAGAGAGAAAGAGAGAGCGAGCGAAAGTGAGAGAGAGAGAGTGAGAGAGAGAGAGAGAGAGAGAGAGATAGAGAGAGAGAGAGAGAGACAGAGAGAGTGAGAGAGAGAGACTGTAGCACAACTCCAGATGTGGCGCTGGGCACTCATCCAGCTCAGCACAGAAGTGAAATAGATTGTGACGACATCCCTGATCAAGCATCAGAAGTGACAGCTGTGTGTGCAGAACCTCTGTGCAAGAGCGATGGCAGCAATACAAGCCATGAGATATCTCCCACCGCTGCACTGGACCTAATTTGTCATCCCGTCTCTGCCTGCCACACGTCAGTAAACAAACTTATGAAGAAGCAAAACTAGGTAAACAGATTGTGACGGAAAAACGACATCAGCTGTAGCACTTGGAAAAAGGGGAGGATCGTGTCTTTCTCTCTCTCTCTCTCTCTCTCTCTCTCTCTCTCTCTCTCTCTCTCTCTCATTGATCAGACAACAATGGACACCCTGGGCCCTGAACTTCAGACGAACAGATTTAGAACAGAAGTTCACCAACAGGGAAAAGAGTGGAGGCCATCTCGTGATTGGACTGCTTCTGGTATAAGATCAAGCCAGTGCCCTCAGCGCGTGGATGCCTTTGTTCATTTTAGAGCTAAGAATAACGCTGATCTATGATCTGAGGTCGGGGGGGGGCACAGTACACACAGCTCACAGTTAACGCTGTGCAAGAAAATGACGGACGGACTTCACAACATATGCATCGGATCCTGAGCTTGTGTGACCAGCAACACACTTTATATACACTGGGGTGTAGAGAACTGTTTTTTAAACCAATCCACACACATGCTGAAATGTGTACTTTAAGCAAACTTAAACAATGTTTCAACCTTTCACAATGTTTGCTTTTGGCTGCAGTTCAGCTTTGACGATAAAATATCGAAAGTCATATTTAAATGGAAGTCATGTTTTATTGGAAGCACATTTCTGAGAAACAAACAGCTCTGTTAAGAGCCCTGACACCCTTGGAAGCCATTTTGAACTTTCAAGCTGGGCCACGATTGCTTCACATGTTGCTGCGCACGGAATCTGGGGGTGTGACTTGACCTGGGGCACTCATCCACGTGCACACAGGTCTAACAAACAAACACACAACGTGAATACATACTCAAGTCTATGGTACATACTAATGCACACACACACACACACACCACACACACACACCACACACCACACACACACACATACACACACACACACAATCACACACAATATCAGGGGTGTTGTAGAGGGACATTAATATAATAGTGCCACAAATCTATAGTGCAGAGTTCTTAAATGAACAGTGTGTTCCTAAAAAGCAACTCATGACCAACTATTGGCCAAAGGTGTGATAGAAAGGTGCACACATGCACACACTCACACGCACACACTTATCTGTGCTATAGGCACATGCAAATGACAGGATTCTTGGACTATTTGAGAGATAGATTAAAAGAAAGAGAGAGAGAGAGAGAAAGAGAGAGAGAGAGAGTCTGAGGGAGAGAGAGGAAGAAAGAGAACTAGAAAAACAATACCTCAAGCTGGTCATCAACAGCAGTCACAGCTCATCCACAGACATGGATCTACCCACCCCACTGATCCATCCAAAACTCCAACCTACACCATGCACACCACGAGCCAGCATGCACCTGCACATCACACCTGCACGTCGACAACAACAGCCTCCCCCGTCCATATGTCTCACCTTCCCCCAGGCTGTAGCGGATGCGCAGGTCCCAGGTGAGCAGGTTCTCCCTGCGGTCGAAGCCCAGCAGCACGGCCTGCGTGAGGCTGATGATGGCCAGCGTGAAGCCCACGCCCTCGTAGCTCAGGCCAAGCTCCAGGCCGCAGATGTCCCCCAGGGTCAGGCAGCTGCGCTCACGGTGGCCCTTGTGCCTCTCTGCTTTGTCCTTGTACACCAGCAGGGACAGACAGTCTGAAACGAGATGAGAGACGCAAAATCCCAATAAAGGATACCCCCAAATCACAGCAGCCATGAGAGTGGCCTTTTCTAGTCTCATTCCCACACGTGCCATATTGCTTAAGTACAGTTCACTCAGGGAACTTTTCACTTTGGCTCTCCGCTCCCATCATCAAACCTCTGGTACTGATCCCCAAGTTATCTGTGAAATGTATTGTGTGAGTATTACATTCATGTTTGGTCTTAAACATATCCTTGTGAGGTGTGCAGCAGTCTGATCATAGTTTAATTACAATCTAAAGTATCTCTGTGTCTAACTTCATGTAATGCACTTGCCCATTTTTACTTTGCATTAAATTTAATTGATATTGGTTACATTTAACATATGACCTACAATAAATTGTTTATTCATCCACTATTCACATATATCTCATCATGTGCCACTAGCTGATAAATTACTTGGTATTGGAGGTTAATTTATTACTTTTGTGGAGTTTCTCACAAAATGTACATGTCAATGTACATTCTCCATTGCAAGACGAGCTTAGACATTCTAGCCAAGGTGTTCCTCTCCTGGTTCTAGGCTGTCTTACTCTTCACACCACCAACTGTCCTTCTCCTGCCCAGATGTGGCGGTTGACTTATTTTGTTGTCCATGCTCAAACCATGATGTCAAGATCAGTCAGTTATTCTAGTGCTCCTAACAGGCTCCTCGCATTTCATGCTTTGTTGGGGTTTTTTGTAGATCAGTGACAAAATGACAAAAAGGGCCAATACTGTCACCGAGTGACTACTTCAGCTAAGAAAACACAATTTCACATTTAAATATTGGCTTTAAAAGGGTGCTGTTTAGACAGACTGTCTTTATAATCATTTGACTTTCTAACAAGCTACTGTAGGAGCGGTCACAACCCAGGCAGTGCAGTAACAGTTCTCCTGCAGAATAGCCAAAGAGTCTGGAGCACAACTCTGGGTTTCACAACGATTTTTTTCTGAGTGCAAATACAGTAGATTGTTGAATAAAACATGCAGGCTGAAGTTTGTTTGCTTTGACCACACTGTCGTCATGACACAGAGGATTTCACTACGTCATATGACTTTGGTTAATACCGCTAATAGGCAACAAGGCGAGTGTGGGAGAACACAGCTGTCATAACAGGCTATAGACGTGATCCGACCAAACAGCTGTGGACTAAATTATTAAACTGCAAAAATGTGTGTGTGTGTGTGTGTGTACGAGGGGGAGAGAGTGTGTGTGTGTGTGTGTATGCTTAGCAAGTATAGGCTATCATCACTAATTATGTAAGAACAGCCTATAGATTTACAGCTACTAGACAAGTTAACACAACACATATATTGGCAAGCCACCCAAGTTTTAAAGTTTTGTAAAAATAGTTAGATAATTCAGGCTGATTTAGCCTAAGTTCTGTTTACGCATTTAAATCAATTTAATCACATAGCCTATCTAAATGCGCCTCCAAATGATGGTAAATATTATCTAAATGTAATAGCAAATTATTGCCAGTTATAACCTGACATAGCTTCATGACTCAAACCGTTGAGTTAAGTGACTTAATGTTAGCTTTTATTGAAATAATTAGCATATAAAAATAAATAAATACAAATTAAATAGACTTAGGACAGAAACATTAGCTTAATATGCAATGTTATTGCAAGTTCCATCATAAATTTATATCCAAGTGCACTTGACCCACGTGCAAATAGAATGAAATTCGAGCTTGTGCATTTGGATGCCAAAGATCTATTTCATTCACAAAATAGTGACAGCGCCGCTAAGCCTGGTTAGTAGCCTACAATAAATGAAACATTTAGCATAGACCAACAAAAGGCATAGGCTAGTCCAGCTTTAATCTCTGTCCTGAGTTTGTCAAACTAGCAAACTATTGTAGGCGCCATACCTGCGACCGGGGACGGTTTCCTCAAAACGACCCATCTGTTTCTCCACTGGTCATTTGAAGAAAACCAAAATAGAAACACACAAACGGTTATTTTGATATTACCACGGCATTGTCGACTTGGAAATGTTCACAATATATTCCATCCATGATGTTTAGAGACCTTTTTCCCATCTCGAAGTTTAACTTGGCCCTCCACGACAACGGTATCCGTCATCTTCTGTCATGATTCCGAACAGCTGTGTGCGGTCAGCGTCGCTGCTCTGCTAGAGTCTGAGGGGGTCACTTTCAAAATAACTTTAATAGCTGTCTTCACTGGTGGTATACAGACATGGTCCCACCACCCAAGCTCTCTCTCTCTGTCTCTCTTCTACCTTCTACAGCTTGGCCAGTTGTCAGCATGTGTCACTGTGTTTGTTTAAAGGACACTAAATTGAATTAAACTTTAATGACTCAAAATTTGCCAGCTATTTCAAGAATGTTTGTCCTTACATAGCCTAGATAATGCATGTTGCAATCTACACCAATACAGTGCAACGTAAAGTTTTAATGAAGATGTTCCATTTCATTATTTGAACATTGTCAACACAATGAAAGCTGAATTACATCTGACATTGATGTGACATTGAAGCTCAACCACTTTTCAAAGTGAACAAATAGGCCTAACAACAAGTAGACTTATGCCTATTCTGACTGCATCTCTTTCATTCATGACATTATGAAATTATACATTTCAAGGAACCGGTTGCTTTTGTGATACTAACTCATATTGTTTAAGTGCATTTATGATACATGCACAACACTGTGATAGTACTGTGATGAGTGTGATGATTTTGTTAGTCACCATATCACCGTAAAAAATGTCACATCTCCTGCCACCACAATATTCTTGTAAACACATCAAACTGCATTAAATCAGTGCTCTGTTTTGGTTATGGAGGCAGCTGCCTGTCCACAGTACAAAGAATAACAAAGTGCCAAGAGACCATAACATTTTAATTTGACAAATGTGTGATAAATGAAGACTTCTGCAGCTCTACAAAAGAAATGCCTCAGGACCTCTGGGCTGTCCCTGCTTTCCTGCCTTTTGTGCGGTTTCCTTCTTTCATAGGAGTGGACTGCGTAATCTTCTTTTTATATTTCTTTCACTGTTTTCTTCCAACCTCACAAATCTCCATATTACTGATCTACTGTCTGTTCTTCACTGGAGAGCATCTGGCCAGTGAGAATCAGTTTCTAGTCCAGATGGTCAGTACAACAGAGCCCATGCTGAACCATCACTATTAACATTCAGAGAGAACAGGAGGCTCTCAACCAAGTTTGTTAACTGCTCAAGTACAATTTGCACCCATCTTACAATGTTTAATTTGTAAATAATGTTCAGCATGTTGTTTCCTTTGTGCCCTAATCCATGACTTCACTTTGCAGTATCCTTAGAAGTAACACCCAACACTACTAAATCGACAAAATTATTTTCTGTTAATGAAAAAAATAATTTAAACTGTATCAAAGAGTACTAGTGTACATTGTGAATTAAAACCTTTTTACAAAATATTTTGTATGATGTGCAAATGCCCATGCTTGACAGGTCTCCATTTGGTGGCAACACCCCCTTCATAATAACTCACAAAGTGAGTTAAAGAGTTTGTTAAAGTCTTTGCATTAACCATAGTGAATAAGTACATCATCCACAAGGCACCAGACAAACAGATGCGTATTGTGGCTGCTGTAGGTTGTTGTTTTCGCCCTTGTCCTTGGTGGCCGCTAGACGAAGGTGGCCTTGGGCTTGCCCTTGTCCGCCTGGCTGTCCTGCTGGGCTCTGACTGGCAGCAGGGAGGGCAGGTTGGAGGTCTGGTACACCCCAGTCCTCATGCGGCCCCTGCGGCTCTGCAGGTCCCCCACCACCCTGTCCATCCCGGGGCCCAGCCCAGCGTCCCTGGGCCTCCTGCCCCTGGGCTCTGAGTGGACACGATCCACGTCCAGTGCGCGGCCCGCAGACGAGGAGATCTTCCTGGGTCGCTCGCGGGACCGAGCCCTGGGTGGGGGTGGAGGAGCTGCTCCTGCTGGTGGTGGTGGTACTGATGGCACCCTCTTGTGTTGGGAGGGCTTATAACCCCTGGAGCGCTCCTCCTGCAGTCTCCTGTCTTTGCCTGAAGAGTATGGGTTTAGAGGGGAAAAATCAAGTAAGAGGTGTCTGTGTGTGTGTGTGTGTGTGTGTGTGTGTGTGTGTGTGTGTGTGTGTGTGTGTGTGTGTGTGTAGATACTGGGGCATGTGATGGTGGTAACTGAATTTCAAAAATCCCTATGCCAAAAAGTTAGGTGTCAGAATTTCTCAGGATAGCCTTACTAATCGTGTTCCATTCTTGCCACAAAAGAACACCTCCACACACACGCACACCACACACACGCGCTCTCTCTTTTTCTCTCACACACACACATACACATTTCAAGGTCAGACTGTTCTAACCTTGACGCCACACATGTACAACCTCCATTCCAGGTTCCCTTTGAGAGCATGATGTGTATTGATGATTGACCAAAACACCTCTGTCTGTCCATTTCATCTTACAGCTTTGGGCGGCCTCCGGTCCAGATCGATTGCAAACAAATGGCTAACAAAGCCATTAAGTCTCTTGTTGTTGCTAAACTGCTGAAATGTAAAGCCTTTCACAACAGTGCTTCACAGGACTGTATCTTCACAGGACTGTAAGTCTTTTTCAAGCAAGATGTGTGTGTTTAATAGCACATTCAGTGATGTGTGATTATTAGCATATATAGTGTGCTGTCTGCCTGGGCAGGGAAGGTCAGTAGGCTTAAGTATATGTGTATATGCACAGAATCGTAACATGACTTCACTCTACTGGAAGCAAGCCTCTGGGGAAAGGGGGGAGGTGTGTGTGTGTGTGTGTGTGGGGGGGGGGGGGGGGGGGGGGGGGGCTCTATACCCTCAGAGTCATTAACATGCACTGCCATCTACTGGAAGGACAGGGAGAGGGAAGAGAGAGAGAGGTTGATTGAGCAGAGATACAGACACCCGAAAGTGACAGAGGTGAGAGAAAGGGCTGAACGAGAGATAGCGTATGGGGTGAAAGGGAGAGATAAAATGCAAAAGAAAGAGTCTGCCACTCTATAGGCTTGGAGCTAGCCAAAAATCATCCACGTGCATATGCGTAACTCCTATTTGACCTCCACTGAAGGAGGAGGAGGTCTGCACTGACATGCAATCATGAGGTCGTAATTAAATCGTAGTCTGACCCCCCAGCACTAAGACAGATAGAGAAAAATCTTTAAAGGAAGGTGACCACTGTTCTATTATTTTGCCCACTGGTTAGTTTTCAAGTATCATCCAAAGAACCATAAGGAACGTGATACTCCGTTATGGTTCCTTTCTGCATTGTTGGTGATTTATTTGCTACACTGATCCACATTCTTCACTGTGTGTGAGAGAGAGAGATGAATATCCATGGTCTTACATACAAAGCTGCTGTTCTTCTTCCTTTTGCATGTATATAAAACTTGAATTTCCCCTTGGGGATCAATAAAGTATCTATCTATCTATCTAAAATTATCTGCATTATACAGTATTTAGTTATGACGTTTAGAATGAACGTCATACAGAAAGTATACTTGATACTATATAATATATGATGATAAAATTAAGTTAGTGTGTGTGCAATGACCTGTGAGGTTGGCTATGCAACACACACACACACTCCAGGAGGTCTGATGACATTTATCACCAGTGAACCAAATGTCATTGCCTAAACCCTACTGCACTATCATCGACATGGACTTAATTGCATTACTTGTGCATACACAAACACACATACTGTAGCTATTTATTTCTCAGTGACACAAGGTGTCAGGCCCCTTACAGATGGCTCTCATTTACAAACCAATGACATAGACAAATAATCTCGATAATCTAATAAATTACCTCTTTCAAATGCTAAACACATATCTTATATTCAGTGCCCCATGTATAGAAAGGCCAGGTTATCTCAACAGTGATTTGCCCCCATTCATCTTGCCTATCAGCCGTAATGCCAGGCTTCAGCTCTGCATCATTCTACAGCACGCCCAATCACTGTCCTCCCCTCTCCCCCACTCTTTCATCTGTCCTTTCCAACTTCTCTCTCTCTCTTTCTCTCTCTGTATGAGGTAGATAATTTGCAAAAACCACAAGACCCCCTAAGGAGACATAATTACATGTGTGTGTGTGTCGTCAGAGGTCCAAAAAGAAAATCATGCACATCCTTTACTCATTTCTTTAGAATAAAAGATGAAACGAGTGCCAGACAGAGTGAACGAGAGAGAGAGAGAGATAAACAGAAATGAGCAGGTTATGATCCCTGCTGCATTTCTAATCACAGAGGTGATTATGCTCCATTCAGCTCCAGCCTCCTGCTATGCTACATAAAGGGAATTGATGCACTCATTTCTTTGACAAAGCACGGGCTGCGGATCCTTCTCACTGTTCCAATAAGCATGACTGAATAATTCACACCATGCTGCCTAATACCAATCCAGCTGCTTTGACCAAAGAGGCACAGACTTGAAGAGGCTAATAGGAAGGACTTGGAGCTAAACGCCCTTTGATGATTTGGAGTAATTACTCTTTGTAACGTCCATGTTTAGCATGGGCAGAGTAGTGCTAAATGCTCCGTGGAATGCTTGAGCCTATCCTCATCTACTACAGTTTGGGCTTGGAAGGGATTTATACGCCACGATATAAATCTGGATCTCTGATATTAATAGTTTGTGTGTACATGCCAATTAATCAGCATTCCACACTTGGTCTCGCAAACAGCATTGAGATTTTGCCATTGCCACTAGGTGGAGCTCTGGCAGGAGATATACTCCACACGATGGAAGCTTCAGTGGAAGTTTTGCCAGGAAGACTATACTGCTATGACATTCATTCATTTATTCAGTCATTGTTCTTGACCAATTGTTGGCCTTAAACATGTCTTTGACTGGCATTACGTACCTGTTCTGCTGTTTTCAGGTGTAACATCTTAATATGACTCCATAACAGATGAGTTTTAAAGGTAGCGGTAACTCTGTTTCCTCTGTTTCAGTGTTTCATTGCATGTTTGTGACCTAAAGGTGGCTGTTGATAAAACACTAAAGGTGTGTGTGTGTGTGTGTGTGTCTGTGGCAGTGTAAACAGATGAAATGTGTGCTAATGTCCAGGAGGGCAGAAGTTAGGCATACGCCTGTGAGATGCCAAAGCAGCGCAGTACGGATGGATCAAAGATGGGCCTGTTCATCATCTGTCTGTGTGTCTATGTGAGTGCAGCATAGTTACATGGTCTAAGAGAGGGGTCTCCAACCTTTTTCCTTCTGAGAGTTACTTTGACAAAATGGACATGGCCGAGAGCTTTTATGTTAGCAGTAGCATGCCATGTATTCACATAGCTGATCTCCACCCAAAACCACTGAATAAGATGTGTATGCTTTTTAAAGGTGTCTTTGTAGACTGTGCTAATAGAGAGCTACTTAGAAACAGGTGGGGTGCTACTAGTAGCTACCTGGTTTAAAATAAAGCACAGGTGCCCAGGCCTTTGAGCAGGAGCCATGGCTATCACTGTCCTAGTTGTGAATGGTAGCAGATGGGCAGATGAACACGTCTCCTGCTTGTATTGGTGACCAGACAACAAAAGGTGACTATGTGAGAGAGCAGCATAGCATATTCCTTAATGTTTTACTTAATATGGATGCATAAAGAGTAGCCACAGACTGATATTTTAGTAAAACCTGCATGAATGCCCTCGAAAACCTAATAGCAATTAGATGATATGACCATATATGGGTCTCTACAGCAAGTTTGATAATGTTATAATGATTTAGTATGCATTCAGTGGTCAAGAGTGTATGAAGTTACTGGAAGTATTATGGACATATTACAATGTCAAGTTAATGATTAAGTATTTGCACTGTAATCCGTTGTTTCTTTAGTTTCTCTGAAATTCAACTACCACATTATGATGTTCTTTACTGATAATAAGCACTTCAGAAAGCTCATTAAAAGATAAAATCTTTCACTCAGAAGAATCAAGACATTTCATCTATTCTAAAAAGATGGTCTGATTTTGCTTCATTTTTTTCTTGCCTGAACAAAGACAAATGGCTAACACTGGCAAACCATCAAACGCCTGTGTAGGGATGGAACGCTAATGCTTGCGTTTCACCAGACACCACACATTGAGATCTCTGTGGTGGAGTAGAAGTGTTTGACATGAGTTTTACCAGAGTGCAGTGGGTATTACGGGCACTGTAAAACATTGTTGGGGCTGCTGAAACAACATCGACTGTGCAGTCTGCACTGGTCAGATAAAAGAGGGGCATGCTGAAAAAAGCCATTATCCTGTCTGCAAACAGTTTGACGGACAGAACAAGCACCCCTTGTCCCTGAGTAATGGACTAATGCAATGAGAGAGAGAGAGGGGGAGACAGTGAGGGAGGGAGGGAGGGAAGGAAGGAGGGTGAGAGAGACTGAGGGGAAAAAAGAGGGATAGAGAGAGTGAGAGGCAGCAATGATTACATCAGCTTCTACAGGCTTTTCTCCCCTAACTGAACCTGAATGGGAAATAGATAAGACAATGGCCAAATTAGGACAGACACACAGAGAGGTTCTGGATGAGGTTGTGTACATTTGTTGGACGAAACAGAGGCCCGTTTTGTTGCACTGAAAGCTGGGCCTCTGAGCCACACAAAGGCAGCCTAACCAAGCATTCAGCCGAGAGAGAGAGAAAGAGAGAGAGAGAGAGAGCTGGGTTTGGGCCCATACATCCGAAACACACAGGAGAAAGCCTATCAACGCTGCACAAAACACAGCCCCTAAGCAAGGGCAACAGGGGGAATGTAGGACGCGAGGAATACAAGAGGATGAAATGGACTGGAGAGGGGACAAATACTAAGCAAATCCAGCTCCATTCTACCTCTCAGTGCAAAAACACAAAAACAAAACAAAAAACAAGCCTTTCATACATTTTTAGTCATCATTTCATAATATTTGCATCATATTTCCTGTTAGAATTGTGCAACCAAAAGAGAAAATACTATATGTGTGAAACCTGCTTATCCTGAGAGTACTGACTGACCTTGAATCACATGAATGTGTGTGTGAGTTGTGTGCATGCGTGTGTGTGTGTGTGTGTGTGTATGTGTGTGTGTGTGTGTGTGTGCGTGCATGTGAAAATGAGTACTAGGGTGAGGCATATGTAAAGATGAGATTAAAAGGTCAAGTCACAGCACACACACACTCACTCAGAGAAAGAAAGAAAGTGGGAACGGGTGATCCCACCCTGGGACATTTATTAGAGCTCTATTTACAGAGGCTGCACAAACACAAGGTCAAACCGAGCAGATCTGTCGTCTACAGAAACAGAAGAGGCACCTACTGACGACTGATAGGGGAGGTGGTGTGCAATTCAACAATGACAGTCATTGGCTTAAAAAAAAAATAATAAAATGACAGGAGAAGGGAATAATAATATTATGTACACAATTAGTACTCATTCACTTCGCAGATAACACAATGAAATTAAAAACAACATGAGATAAATTATTTCTCTGTGTTATATTACATGGCGACATACGGTATATATATATTTATTTAAAAAAAAAAAAAAAAAGGCCATGGTCTGGTTTGTTTTTAAAAGGCGATGGCAGCAGTCATTCTCATTCGTTTAGCATTGTTGAATTGCAGTTGTAGCAGAAGAGTAATGATGGAGACACAGCAGGAGAGGACCCTAGCGTGGGGAGATCAGAGAGATGGAGCGCACAGCAGACGCAGGGGGCCTCGCACTCCCACCATGCCTGCTGATTAGGGCTCGGGAGAGAGAGAGAGAGGGGGAGAGAGAGAGGGAGGGAGAGAGAGAGAGGGAGGGAGAGAGAGAGAGAGAGAGAGAGAGAGAGAGACGGGCTTCATTTAACTGCGCTGGCTACTGGCGCTAATTAGCTTTGAGGCGTGGTGAAGGTCCAATGGCCATCGATTGATGGATGGATGTGTGTGAGTGTGTGTGTGTGTGTGTGTGTGTGTGTGTGTGTGCACGGGTGTGTGAAAGAGAAAAGAAGCAAAGTATTTATTTCGGGAGTTTGTTGCTATGCAGGACTGGTACACAGCATGCATGACCTCTTCTGAAGATGAACATGAACTTCTATAAAACATCAGTAACTGAACATTAGCAAGTGTCCTCGGCACACTGACACAAGATCAGATGAACAGGAGCAGCTAGGAATGTTTGTGCTTCATCAACAGGAGAGGTGTGTCTATCCATGAGAGAGGCTTTGAATGTAGACTGCATTTTATGTGTACTTACAGTGTATCGTATCTATTTTGAAACGTGTGAGTGTGAGTGTGAGTGTGTACCTGCATGTCATGTGTGCACGCATAATATCTACCTTTCCTGACACTAGAAGCAACACCTGGTTATTATCAGGTTGCTCTCTTGCGCGCTCTAAGGCGTGAGACTTCTATGTACAGATCCGAGTCTGTGAGAGAGAGAGAGAGAGAGAGAGAGAGAGAGAGAGAGAGAAACACGCATCACATGATTCCAGCTCTTTTTTCTTTTTCTTCTTTTTCCAGAACCTGCATGAGTGCGAGTCCCTGTGCCGTGGCAGTCACGAGAACAGCCTCTGGACCAGGGGGCCGCGGAGGCCATAACGGACAGCCAGCGGCAGCAGATCTGGGAACAGTGATAGCGGCTACGCTGGGCTACAGAGGTGTCATTGTGTGGTCCATTGAGGTGGGGGGTGAGGTGAGGAGGGGCTAACTCGAGTGTGCTGTGCTCTGACTTGTGGGGGGGTGGGGGGTGGGTAAGAGTGATTGTTGAGGAGAGGAGTAATATCAAGAGTCAAAAGTAAAAATGATACTGAAGAAGTCTCTTTCTCAGAATGTTTGTTAAAGTGCATTGAGGAGTATTTACACAGGGAGAGAGCATGTGCTTGGGCTGGGACTCTGGGAGTTTGGACAGAGGTGGACGTTGTGGGTGGTTTGGCACTGGTATCGCCCTGATGAAGGCAGATGGCAGGATGACGCCATATTCTCGATGGTCAAGGGGAGAGAGAGGCAAACCAAACGCTCATGCATCCACGCTCACTCTATAACACGGGACACAGACTCAGACACACAGTCCTACACATGCCCACACGACACATGTCTGTGTGTGAGCATGCGTGAGGAGGGTGTGTGTGTGTGTGTGTGCGTACGCTGGAGGGAGGGGGGTCACACTGGGGAGATACCTGATCCAGCACGTCCCTGGCCAGCGGTGGCCGAAGCGGACGCAGAGGGGCCGTTGCCATGGCGAGGGGGGTCGTCGGCCATGGCGGCGTGCGGGGGCAGCAGGCTGCTGTTGGGGCTGCTGATGTCGCCCTCGCCCACCAGCGTCAGGTCCGCCATGCTCTCCTCGTCCTCCAGGGCGCGCCCCACGCCGCCCTGCTCCGAGCCTGGCCAGTCCGCCGAGGACGAGGGCCCCACCGGGGAGAAGGCTGAGGGTCCGGGGCCAGGGGCACGGGGCAGACGGTGGCGCGGGCCGGACGGGGGCATGAGGGCGCGACGGCCAGGCCCCCGACCCCCACCACCGCCACCAGTCACGCCCGAGTCCAGGCTCTGCGTCTGGTGGCTGGCACTCAGGGCCGAGCCGTTCTCGTGGCCCCGGACGCGGTCGGCGGCGGGCGTGGAGCACAGGAGGGGCTTGCGAAGGTGGTTGCCGTGGTGTTGGTTGCAGCCGCGATGGCCGTCAGAGTAGCCGCCGTCGTAGTCGTCGTCGTTCTGGTCGTTCAGGCGCAGGAAGTCGGGCAGCACCAGGTCACTTTTGTCTAGCAGACCTCGCTGGTCGTCCGCTCGCTTGCCCTGAGCTTTGGATATGAGCTCGAAGAACTCTGCACCACGCCACAGAATAAAAAAACACACAGATGATTAAAGCAATCTGTACAACACAATAACAGTCCTGTCCACTGGCTCTGCTTTAAGGACGCATGCGAGAGATGGTGAGTGGAGCAAATCTGGACACAAGGGAGGGAGGAGAGAGGAAGACAGGAACAGAGTTCTCAACACTGAGCGGGAGTGCCCCCCGTGTAGAGCTGTGCAGATGCTAGCGTTAGTCCACACACGGCTGCCATGTCCATAGAGAGCGCAAGCTACAACACTACGCCACCAGAGTGAGAGCGGGAGAGCGGAGAAGAGAGAGAGAGAGAGAGAGAGAGAGAGAGAGAGAGAGCAGCGGAGGAGAGCTTTACCTTCTGCTTCGTCTATATTAATCTTTTTCTGCCGCCTTTTTTCCACTTGCAGCTGGGTTTTGACAGACGAGGCCTTCCCTGATGCCTTCTCGTCCCCCTGAGTGGCAACAACGAGAAGGGGGCATATTAGGGTGGGGGCCCTTGGACTGGTGGAGGAGTGGGGGTTGCCTGCTTGGAAGAGAGGCTGGGGTGTGGAGAGGGGCACATCTATGGTCTGTTCCCCGTTTCAGTGCAAGGCTGGACCGTCTCACGGGACATTAAGGTGGGAAGAGTGGGTTGACCGGGGGGTGGGGGGTGTGTGTGGGAGGAAGGGTCTACTCTACGAAAACACAGCACGACACACACGGCAACAGCACCACCACCACCACCACGACACAAACTAGCACGCCACAACACGTCGACACACAGCAGTGACCACACCACCACGTGTCCAGACATCGGTTCGCAGCCGTGTCCATCCATCCATTCTCTCCTCTATCTCTCTTTTCTCATTTCAATCGGCCTCTTTTCCATCCATGCTAATTAGGGGTGTGGGGACCTCACACAGCTGCGCCTCGATGCCAGAAATCGATGGCAAGGGGGGAAAAAAAGTCTCATCCAGGGAAGAGTCCAAGTCCAGACCCACTTCACGCCCACATGGCCAAAAGAAGAAAAAAAAAAAACTCGATCCAGGCGGCCGGGAATACTGGGTCGTTGGCATCAGCCTCTCTCACAAAAGAGAAGAGGAGGCTGAGGCAGAGAGAGAGAAACAAAGACACAGTGAAGAAGTGTCAGAGAGAGAGAGAAAGAGAGGGAGAGAGAATGAGAGAGAAAGAGAGAGAGAGGGGAACAAACATGTTGATTAAACCAGCCACAGACAAATCAGAACCAGGAAGGCGACCAAGGCAGACGTCATCAGTGTGCAACAGCAGCAGCAGCAGAAGGAGAAAGAGGAGGAGGAGGAGGAGGAGGAGGATGAGGAGGAGTGTGCTGCTGCCGCTGCTTCAGAGGGACAGTGAGAAGGGACCCAACCATGCACACAGCCCCCAGGAGCAGGCCAGGGCGAGCAAGGACAGCACAGACACAGGACAGGAGAGCAGCGTCCAGTCCGCTCACCCAGCAGGGACACGCCACTCCCCGGGCATCGCACCGCGCCGCCGACCAGGAAGAGCCGGCGCCGCAACCACCACGGGGAGGGCAGCAAGAGGAGGACGCAGAGGAGGAGGAAGAGGAGGGAGGAGTAAAGGAGGAGGTCTTACTGTTGCAGACTGGCTCCTGGCACTCAGCGGCGGGCCGTGGCTCTTGGAGGTGGTCAACTTCTGCTTGTCGGTCACTACTGTGGAAGGGGCAGCAGACACACCAGCACATAAACAACAAACATAAACAACAAACACAGGCGTAAATGGCCGCCTAGCGTCCTTCCCTCCAGCTGACCAGGAGAGCAGGTACAGCCCGGGTAGACAGCAGTTGCCTCGGAGCAAAGACACTGCACTGAATAGAGCTACACTGGCCACCACTGACTGTAGTAAATACTATACGCATTCTAACTGAATTGAGCAAGCTTATCATGCAGACCAGACTGGGGTTCCCAAAATACAGAAATGACAAAAGAAACACAAGACAAAGTGTGAAGTCAAATTCATCATGACTGATAGGAGAAAAACTCCAAAGAGAAACACTTTCACAAAATGAAATTGCGGCTCTTTAAGGTGTGCTATTCTGAGTGTGTCAATGTGTATGTGTGTGTGTGTGTGTGTGTGTGTGTGTGTGTGTGTGTGTGTGTGTGTGTGTGTGTGTGTATGTGTATTATGCCTTACCCTTTCCTGTGGCATTGTCAGCTACATCTAGTACCACTCTTAACCCATCCAGATTTGATATGGGCAGACCTAAATCAAGGGCCTCTTTCTCTCCACTCTGTACACACACACACACACACACACACACACACACACACACACACACACACACACACACACACACACACACAAAAAAAACACAAAGTTACACCCAGCTTCACAGAAAGCACACATATTTTCTAAATTTTGTAAAGGGCTCTTATGCAACACATTAGTGTTTCATCTAAAAACTGTTTTGTTTTTCATTTGCTCGAGAAGTGTTATTTTGTTGAAAACGGCAGTCTTCATTGGCATTTTTGGAGTTTAGTCATCTTGAGACATCTCTCCCAGAAACTGTGACAAAGCGGTACAGCTCACCCAAGGTGAGTCAACACACAGGGTGTGATAGGCCACAAACACACACACGCACATGCACACGCACACACACAGTCACAGTCACACACACACACACACACACACAGTCACACACACACTCCTCCACACTCCAATTTGAATAATTACAGCAATGCGCCATCAATCATGCAAATATGAACCCATCAACTGGACTGGCTGTTACCTAACTTCAAGATACACATGCCATGTAAGATTGCACTGGATGTTCTGTTAGATATGAGTCATATAATGCAAAGTATAGTACTCACTATTCTGGCCACAAGGTCCCCTAAGTGGAGTCCATATTTGGCCACAACGGGCCGTAGAACCTCTGTGACGGGTTTGGTGGGTTTCGCCTTCAGCCCAACGGATCGATTGATTGGCACCAGGTCCAATCTGAGAAGAGCGAAAGTGTGTCAAATATGTAACTGGAATAATGTCTTCTAATTGTCCCATTTCCATATTAATCGAGAAAACGATTCATTATTGGTGACCTGATCTGACAAAATGAGTCACAAGTCGCACATTTTAATTTTGAGATACAGGCCGATTACTTCAAAAAAACATTGAACTTATCGATTTTCCTTTTTTGTTCTCAGTTTTTCAATTGGAAAAAGATTGCAGGAGGCCTTAATTCAAAATGCTGTATCTTGACAACAATTCAAGATATTACTTTGACCAGGATATCGTTTTAAAGCTCATGGTCTCCTCTTAAACTCATTGACACTTGTGTCTCATGACACATTTTGCCAGATCAGGTCAAATGTATTCATTAATCATGGTGATAGAGTAGTGCAAATATTACATTATACGGTTAGGTACAAAGCTAGAAAAGGGAAGGGCAGAGCTCACCTGAACAAAGTGCGTTTCTCTAGTCGCAGGTCTCGTGAACACAACGTCATGCAGTCCTGGTCAAGCACAAGAGGCTTTGAAAAGACAAGGACAAAAGCACACAGTTAGTCAATTATGAAGCTGGCCAACACCAGGGTGACATATCAGATAACACACACACACACACACACACACACACCCCACTGAGCACACTCTTACGGTTGCCCACATCAGGTTGAATGATGACATGTTGAATATCGGCTAACACAGAGTGCACATAATAATAATAATGTCTCATAAAGCTTTGCAGTCTCCCAACATGAGCGTGTACCTTCTCTCCTCCCACCAGGAAGAGGTCTACGGCGGCAAGGTTGATGGACAGCTTCTCACACAGGCCCTGCAGCAGCTCACGGATGGACACCCCGGGCCTGATGGGAACCGAACAGCAAGAACCATCCGGAAGGTTGATGCTACAGTGTCTCACAGCGCGCTCCATCAGAGACATGGAGTTCCGGGACGTGTCACCCTGGGAGGAGGGGGGTAAATACGCCTGCGGTTACAGAGGAGGCACAGACAGGGATATTGTCTGTTCTTCTGAAGTTTGCTCATAAGGAACACCTGCACATACCTGGGTAATAAATCATAGTCAACTCAGCTCCACTTGCTGATGACATACAGTACCGTAATTTCCCAACTATTACTCACGCCTTATACATTACAACATTTCAGCTATGAGGTTAATACACAGGGACAATTAATATGGTATTAATATGTTTTTTTTTCTTTTAACTTGCATAAAACACTGTCTTGCGGCTTATACACAATGCGGCTAATACACAAGAAAATGACTGTAGCCTATGGACCACTCAACTGACACTGAATGTATAACTGCACTTCACAGACAACCAAATGTAGTGGTCTTCATAAAGTGGGTTTCAGGAGCATGCCAACTAGACAGCCAGAGGAAACGAGCAGATGGAGATATGTGTGTGTGTGTGTGTGTGTTTGTGTATGATGGAGATGTACATGTGTGTGTGTGTGTATGTTTGTGTGTATGTGAGAGATGTACATGTGTGTGTGTGTGTATAGTATATATACTCTTTTGATACCGTGAGGGAAATTTGGTGTGTGTGTGTGTGTATCGAGCGTCTGGAATGTAGTCCTGGCCTCATTACGGCCCTCACTGACCTCATTCTTGCCCGAGCCGGAGGTGCCCAACTCCAGACTAGTCCCTGAGGACAGGGAGCCCTGGGACTCGCGTCGGCCATTGCTGCCCGTAAAACCTGTGGGAACGGCACCACAGCAAGGACTTAACGAATGAAATCGCAGATTTCCTTTTGGGATGTGGGACTTGAGAGGAAGAGGAGGAGGCCTTGTTTCACTGGGCTCATACTCACTGTAGTCACACAGGTCTCTTTTCTTGGGGCCTTTTCCAAAGCTCCTGTTGCGGGACCAGGAGAAGAAGATCCCTTTCTTTTTGTCACACTGCTCGTCCTTGCTGTCGTCGTTCAGGGATCGCCCCGATTTGTTCTTCTTGTCGTCCTAAAACACCGGCGAGCTCATAAATTCAGACGTCGTAAAAACTATCTCAGAGGGCACTGCAGCACACTAAACACTGGAAGTGGCGCCATAACTCAAGTAAACCCTGATGCCAGATTCAATCATGGATTTAACGACATCACGGCAAGTTCCTTAAAAATTAGCAATGAGGTGTGACAAATTCAGGGCTAAAGTCTAGAGGCAGTCGTAAATCAACACCACCCTCTACAATGCGAGACCGGGAGGTTTATGTTGACATATGCAGACATATGCGACAAGAAGTGTTAAGTGTCAAGGAAGTAAAAAACACACTATTGAACACATCAACACTTCAATCCTCCAGTATGGAGCTGTTGGCAAGGAAGCTGCTTCCGTTTCCATATCCTCTTCCTTGTGAGAGCATACCATTCCTATAAATGCGAGGTCCGTGTTTGCTGACAGTCTACAGCAGCTTATCAGATAAGCCTGCAATCTCACACCGAGGGGCCAACCAAGCGCTTGTTTGCTACACACAAATAATTACAGCTGGCATGCATTCAGACAACACAGCCTTACAACTCCTGCTCTAACTCCTTCTAATTGACTTGACTTTCGCAAATTGTTAGTTTGGTCAAGCTATGTGTGTGTGTGTGTGTGTGTTTGTGTGTGTCTGTGCGTGAGCGCATCATACTGTAGGTGTGCATGAGTATGTTTAATTTCATGTAGGTGGTGGGCAGAACATCTACTGTGTGTGTGTGTGTGTGTGTGTGTGTGTGTGTGTGTGTGTGTGTGTGTGTGTGTGTGTGTGTGTGTGTGTGTGTGTGTGTGTGTGTGTTTGTGTGTGTTTGCTTGTTAGTGCACGAGTGACTGACTGGCTGACTGAGTGAGACACAGAGGTAGTACATCAGTCTGTTTGTGGATCTATTCATGTAAGTGTGTTTGCATGGTTACATGCCTGTTTTAGATTGTTTGCATTTGTGTCTTTGACTGCGAGAAGAGTTAATCTGCATTTGAGTGTGTGTCTATGTATGTGTGTGTGTGTGTGTGTGTTTGTGTGTGTGTGTGTGCATGCTTATGTGTTTGTGTGTGTGTGTGTGTTTGTGTGTGTGGTGTGTGTGTGTGTGTGTGTGTGTGTGTGTGTACCTTCTTGGGCGTGGATAAGTTGGAGCGGTCGGAGCTGGTGCTGTGTTTGGAGGTGGGGCTGCTGGGGATCTGGTTGGGGTCAGGCAGTGGACGGCCCTCCACCTCGGCCAGCATGCACTCCTGGTACAGGAACGACTTCAGGAAGCGCGTGTAGCTGTCAAACTTCATCAGGTTGAAAATCTGACAAACACAAAGGGCGCCATTTAGAGGACAAACTAAAATCCTCTAAACATCACATTAAAAGCTAAGAAATATGATTTCATTTGAAATCATAATTTAGATCACAATTTAGATCAATCTTTCAGGAGCAAATGTTTATCCCAGTCATCAGACACTCCATTGGTGTGTGCTATTTAAAGGATGACCAAAGAGAAGGGGCCCTTGGTCAGGAGCCTGCGGCGGTCACACAATGCGCAGATAACAAGAGAAGATGGCGAGGTGAAACTGCGAGACAAAACTGTTGTTTGTGCTTTTGTCCTTGTGCTGATGCTTTGGCCTGTAATCTGCTCAGCCAACCACCCTCTCTTCCACTCCAGACAAATGGCACATTCATCAGACAGGATATCCATGGCGGATCCCCAGGGAGCTCCGAGTGTGGTCATGTGGCAGGCATGTTGGGGGCGTGAGGGAAGGCACCGCAGTGTGGCGCGCCATAATTTGTGTCCTCGTGACAAAGTTCCAATCTTAGCTCAAACGCCAGCCCGTCTTCCTGTCGCGCTAAACCACAGAGGATCCTTTTGTGAAAAAAGCGGAAACGCTTTTATTTGTGTGTGTGTGGTGTGTGTGTGTGTGTGTGTGTGGGGGGGGGGGGGGGGGGGGGTGTTGGTAACATGGCCTAAAGCTGGCAGTTATAAAATTGATGGAAAACTTTTAACGACTGTAAGCACATCGGTACGCTGAACAGAGCTATGCTCGTCAGAGTGCTTTTACTCGCTCAGCATCTTCCCCGTTGTGTGCTCCTGTCCTGCGTTCAGGCGGGACATGTATGTGTGTGTGTGTGCGTGTGTGTGTGTGTGTGTGTGGAGTGGAAGCCTACCTGGAGCTGCTGCTCCTTGAACATGTCGGGCCGGGGCGCATTGAGGATATCGTCGGCCAGCTGTGCCTGGCTGTCAATGTTGACCGGCGTGGTGGCTTTGCTGGACAAGAAGCTGTTGTAGATCTCACGGGCCCTTTGGGAGAGCTGGGTAGAGAAGAGCAGAGGAGAGGAGAAGAGAGGAGAGGGAGAGAAGAGAAGAGGAGAGGAGAGGAGAGGAGAAGAGAGGAGAAGAGAGGAGAGGAGAGGAGAAGAGAGGATAGGAGAGAGCAGAGGAGAGGAGAGAAGAGAGGAGAGGAGAAGAGAGGATAGGAGAGAGCAGAGGAGAGGAGAGGAGAGCAGAGGAGAGAGGAGAGGAGGAGAGGAGAGCAGAGGAGAGAGGAGAGAGGAGAGAGGAGAGCAGAGGAGAGAGGAGAGGAGAGGAGAGAAGAGACAAGAGAGAGAAGAGCAGAGAGGAAAGGAGGAGAGAGGAGAGAAGAGCAGAAGAGAGGAGAAGAGAGGAGACAAATGGAAAAGATAGGAGAGAGTGATTGTCAGGGAGAGATATCACCTTTGGTGTGACAGAAGGACGCAGGCAGTATCTCATCAGCTGAAGTTCCATGGAGACTGATTTAAATCACACCATTGGGAGGACTCTCAGGTACCTCAAAAACTATCTTGATCACACAGAAAACATTTAAGGAAAGTTCCACCTTTTTGTGCTTATCCAACCAGGCAGTGAGGACCCGTTTTGTTTTTTATTTATTTATTTTTTGGGCTTTTTTTTATTCCTTTAATCAGATAGGACAGTGGAGAACGACAGGAAGCGAGCGGGAGAGAGAGTCGGGGTGAGATCTGGAAAGGACCACGGGGCGGAAATCGAACCCGGGTCGCCGGCGTACGGTGCAGGTGCCCCAGCCAGCCGCGCCAAAGCTGGGGCCCGAGGACCCATTTTGATTCAAAGAGCCTGGAGAAAGCACTACTGATTACATTCAAGGCATATTTAGACTACAGAACTCCCTGATCGCATAGCTTTCACGTCCCTTCATGGGATGATCGGACGCTTGTCTTTTTCGACCTGCAGAGTGTTCCATTTTCAGAGTACCAGATTGAATTTACAAATGCACTCAAAGTGGCATCTAAAGTGACTATAATAAGACACTGTAGTTTTGCTGCTCTGCACTACATTTCAGGTCCTCGGGTGTTTCCCAACCTGATTGGACAAACAGCATCTCTTTGTTGTACAACAAAACTGAAAGCAGCCCATACTTCAGGCCATAACACTCTCCCTCAGGTCCCCGAATACACAACCAGGACCATGGTTAAAACCTCATGTCTATTATCACAACTCAAATTTCTGTGATGTCTGCAAAAAATGCAATAGTTTGTTTTCTGCACACTGCAAAACTGAAACCTTAGTCCTGTCATAACATACCAGAACTGTCTTTGCTAATTGTAGCTACCTTTACCACTGGGTAAGTAATTTGATCATTATGACCCCAGTGTGGAGAGCCCCTGATAGTGATCTCTCTCATTTTAACTGATTCTAAAATACTGACACCAACTAAGACAAACGCACAAATGCATCACTATAAAAGATGGCATTAACTGCACTGCTATATATTACATACACTGACACACAGGTGGGCTGCTGCTGTGAAGACGAGAAGCTCTTACCTGCTTTTTATCCGTCTCTGGAACATGGCTGAAAAACTCACAGGCCTGCCAGAACAGGATGTTTTCCTCGCTGAACTCCTTCTTCAGGAATTCCTACGATTGTAGATTTTAATTAAGTGACATTGTAGATGTGAATGCCTAAGAATGTAGATGTGATTATTTGAACAAAAGCTAGTCTACAGTATAACCAAAGCAGCTAGAAAAAAAAACAAACCAAAGCAAAGCAATTCAAAAGCTTAACAAGCAGAAACCCAGACGAGGATTATATGTGTGGATCGCGGAGAGTCGTTGGCGTACCGAGAAGTAGCGGACGCCCACAGGGTCCTGCAGCAGGCGTTCGAAGCACACGGCCCATGATGCCACCCGGCGCTCGGTGTGCCGGCGGTGGCACTGCACGCTGGGCAGACTGGCGTTGCTGTTCAGGCTGTTGTCACTGCCACAGCCCTTCAGATCCACACTGTTCAGCTCTGCATAGACCATACAGGTTACCACAGGTGAGCATGGACACATACAGACACAGACAGAACTATACACATACACACACACACACACACACACACACACACAGGTTTTCCAACACATTGACACGTACAAGCTATTTGAAAGCACAAAGGAGGGGACTTGGAAGATAAGGTTATCTTAAGAGTCTCTATGACTAAATGGACATGTATGACTACATGTAATGTGCAACACCACCCATGGCTGAGAAATATCACCGCTAACTGGTGACCCCCCCACCCCCACACACACACACTCCTCGTGTCCAGTCCCACTTGACTAGTTGCCGTGACTGGGTGTCCACCTCACCTCACCTCACCACAAGTAGCTGCAACCCTCATGCTGTGAGAACTCACACATGCCTGAGTGGGGAGTTG
Organism: Alosa sapidissima; assembly: GCF_018492685.1. Lineage (NCBI taxonomy): Eukaryota > Metazoa > Chordata > Actinopteri > Clupeiformes > Clupeidae > Alosa > Alosa sapidissima. The sequence goes on from NC_055957.1 coordinate 34,027,277, forward strand.
CATATCTACCAGAGATCCCACCTCAAGATTTCACCTCATGCTTGAACAGGAATCAGCATTCCATGACTGTCGAAGGGAAATCCTACCCAATAGTACCGAGAGGGAGACAGCATGTAGGCATTTAGCCTTTTACATGACTGCATCCTTTTCACACAGCTAACCAAATGGCAAACGGTGTCACAGCTAGTCAGATGTTTTGTTCCCATCTGACTTGGATAGACTGGGCAAGACACACACAAACAGATCACACACACAGAGTCGGCTAAAGCTAACTTGTGGCAAAATAAACACTTTAACAGAGAGAGAGAGAATAGTTTTCATGTGTTTGTTTGTTTTACCCACACCATCATTGCCAGGCTCACATTTCCTTCTCTCGTCTCACAATGGAAACTTTTTTAACACACCACTTCTCCATTCACTGTTCTTCTCTACGCTAACCAGAACCAGCCCCAAAGTAGAATTAAAGACCAAACATAAAAACATAAAAATATAAAAACACCACACAGCCTTTGCTCTCACTAGTGTCAGGAA